>NW_027310162.1:0-180167 GCF_047496795.1 Chiloscyllium punctatum
TCTCTCACAGTGCGACAGATTAATCTTCACTCACTCCTCATGGTACCATCATCCCAGGGATTAGTTTGGTGGAACTCCTTTGAACTCTCTCTGTGGTAAGGAGATCATTCCTTATAAAGGAGAGAAAATCTGTGGACAATTCCCCAAATACTGCCTCAACAAAACTCTCAGTGATGATCACATTAATTACTTTCCCTCACTTCGCCGTCTCCATTGTTTTCTAATGGCGGAAAAAGCATCATTCTCTATATATTGCCACTGATGCGAAATTTGCATCTTCCTCACATCTGTATGTCAGTGTCAATAAACCAACACCAGAGCAGCCTATCAAGATGGACATCACTCTTGGGGACAGATTCAATGAGATGGATTACACCTAAAATAAGGAATAGTCGCCTACCTGATGGAAATGAGCAGTAGCAATATGAGGCCCTGGTCAGACCAGTATGCTATCCCTATCTTGAACTGAGTGGCTGGTTCAGCTGTTCCATAGGACAGTAAACAGTAAACCACATTGCTGTGGGTTTGCAGTTACACGGAGACCTGACCAAGGAAGGATAACTCATTGACTTCTAAAAGGATATGACGCTAGCAGATGGGCTTCTGTTTATTAAATATAATGATGGTTTATTTTAAATTTCATCAATTTGCTTCATGAGACATCAACAGATTACTATCTGTACCTCTGCATGAAGAGTCAATGAGTTGAGCACCACGCACTATCTTCCTGTCTGACAGATTCTGTAGAGAGAACAGGTTAAACATCTCAAGTACAATTCTCTTGTCATGGACATGTGGTTAGAAGGAACTTGAAACAAATGAATCCAAATTCAGTAGTGACACAAATAAACAAGTTTATTCAGAAGTTGCACTGAGGCTGACGATTAGACTGTGACATCATAATAGTGGTACTGGGCAGGATTGGTGAGTGGGGAGGATATGGAAATGTAGATCTGTGCAGGGCTAGAAGGATCATGGAGTTTGAGAACAGTCTGGTTCCTTCTCGCATATCAGTGAACAATTTATTAATAGTAATTTGCTTTGTAGAATTTATCAGGAAAGGAATTTTTGATTGGAAATGAAGACACTGATTTCACCTTTCCCACAATTTACCTAACATGAGCAGAAACACAGTTCAGCCCGGTTTAATAGACAAAGAGAATGACTTACTAGGAACACCAACTATACCATTACCTGTGATTCTATCTTCTCCCTCTCAAATTGCAGAATAAATTGAATCATATTATGATTTCTGCTTCCTTCGAGTTCCATCACTTTAAGTTCTCGTATATAGTCTGCCTCATTGCACAACACTAAACCCAGTATTGCCTATTCCTGAGTGGGCTCCACTACAAGCTGCTCCAAAAAGCCCTATCGAAGATACTCCACAAATTATTTGTCTTGCAAACCACTACCACCCAGATTTTCCCAGTCCCCACCCCCCCCTCCCCAGTGTAGTAAAATCTCACAGGACTACTGTACTTTGCCTTTTCTATGCATCTTTCCTATCTCCTGGTGTATATTGTGACGCAGGTCCTGAATACTTTTTGGAATCCGGAACATAACGCCATTTATGCTTCTTTATTCAACCTTTGGGGATACTTAATTCTACCCACACTAATTCTGTGCCATCTGACCCTACTTTATAGAATACAGTCAGAAAGTTTTACAGTCAGAGAGATGTACAGCATGGAATGAGATCCTTCAGTCCAACTCGTCCATGCCGACCAGATTACCCAACCTAATCTAGTCCCATTTGCCTATATCCTTCGTACCCCTCCTATTTACCAACCCATCCAGATGCCTTTTAAATATTGTAATGGGACCAGTGTCCACCACTTCCTCCCACAGTTGTTTCCTTACACAAACCACCCTGTGCATGAAAAAACTTGCTCTTCTGGTCCCTTTTAAATCTTTCCCTTCTCAACCTAAACCTATGCCCTCTAGTTCTCCCCCACCCCAGCGAAAATACTTTGTCTATTTATCCCACGCATGCCCCTTGTGATTTACTAAACCGCTATAAGGTCACCTCTCAGCCTCTGACGATCCAGGGCAAACAGCCCCAGCCTATTCAACATCTCCATGTAACTCAAATAGTCCAATCCTTGTAAATATTTTCTGAATACTTTCAAGTTTCATAACATTCTTCCGATAGCAAGGAGACCAGGATTCTAACGATTGATTTATTTCCATTCTTACTCCACCCACCAACCTATCTTTTCGTAGGATGCATACCCTTGAATATTGTCAATCCTGATCACCTTTCAGCACGTCTCTGCCAATTTCGATCTGCCCTACATGCGCATTTACCATATTTCATATGCGGCATATATTCAGCTATAACACTCTCAGTCCTGTATTAGCCGTGCCTCCTCTCAATTTCATTTGTCTGTCCAGTGTGCTTGAAGTTTGATTGTTTACACTTTCAATACACTCTGTCCTATTTGTGCCTGTGCTGGAGATTTTAATAAACTATCCTGCGTTCTGCACTCTTACCTCCTCTTTGAATTCGAATTTTCTAATTTCCCCTATAACTGAAACGCCGCCCAAACCTAAAATAATTGTTGAAAGATCTGACCGAAGCCCTAGTTATGTGATTTGTTAGGACTCTGGTCCCAGAATTGTTCAGATGAAGACCAGACCATCAGACAGGTCCCTTCTTCCCCAATAATGCAATATGCTTATGCAACACAAAATGCAGGGTCAAAATGACTTGTCATGCATTCCTAAATATGGAAAGTACAAACAGATATGATTGTTAAAATACACTCATGACCTTGAGCTATATAAATTGAAATGTGAATTCCAAAACCATGGAAGTGCTGTGCAAACTTTATCAATCATTATTCGGCACACAGCTGAGATATTGATTTCCCCTTTGTCAGTGTTCCCCTTCACTGAGATTCTCTGGTCCAGTCCTACACACTGTATTTCGGGGGATTATCAGTTCCAGCTGCTGTTCGCCCGGTCTATTGAAGTTAATCTACCTTCTCCCTGGATCCAATCAATTGGTCTATTGGATTCCGTTTAATTGTCAACAACCTAGCTCTGTGATGTTATTGGAGATAAATGATCTGGGATGACAGCCAATATCAGCACAGTGCTCACAGTGTATGGCACCAGACAAAGACTTTCAGTCCAGGGGAATATCGAAATAAAATTTCCATATTCTGTCTATTTTCCTCATGGTGTCTCCTGATCTACCCAGCTTCGCTCTCTTCTAACACCCGTTTCTCCCACGCAGTCCATGCTTCCTATCTACGGTGTTGACCTCCCTTCACATTCTTTCTTTCTGTTTCATTCTCTCTCTCTCTGTCTCTCTCTCTCTCTCTCTTTCTGTATCTCCATTAACTCTCTCTGCTTTTGGATAGTGCAGTTGGAGAGGTTGTGGATGTAGGATAGGCTAAATTGCCTCCATCTGTGCCGTATTAATTCTGAAGGTCTCTGACCCACAATAAAGACTTTAAGTGCCTGTAGAAACAAGGTGGTCCTGCGAAGGACATAGTACACAATCATCCATTGTCTCTTCCTGTTTTCTGACATGCAGTGTCCTTTAAATATCTGTTCAAACAAAATAGATTTACATTCGAGCAGTTGGGAGGACATTCACCAGACGATAGTGAAATCAGGATTTAATAAATAGTTCCACCATGCAAAATGTGGATTTGTCTGATAGCAGCTACTCCCAATTAGCAGTCCCTCGCTTCTTCCTGATGCGGATTTGCCTTCCACCAAGTTATTAACTTCCACAAGGGCCTGCCTTATTCCATGATCGTAGCTATGTCATACCTGAGGGCATTGTGATCCCTGTTTCCAAAATGATCTTCTACTGAATGATCAGTCACCTGGACAGACTCATTTTATAATACAAGTTCCAGTATGGCCCCTCCTGTGGTTGGACAAGCCCCATACCGCTGTAAGTAACTTTCTTGGATGCACTTAAGAAATTGTATCCCGTCTAAGGGATTCTCAGTCAATATTGGGGATGTTAAAGTCACTCATTATGGTAACTCTGTTTTTAATATCCGTTTCAATAATCGGCCGACATATTTGTTCCTCAATCTCTCGGTGGCTGTTGGAGGGACTACAGTACAATCCTAACACATGCATCCATCATATCTTGAGCTCTTTTCATGTTGCCTCAGTAGAAGAGCCCTCTAATACGTCCTAAGTGCAGATGTAACAACCTCCCTGATTAGTAATGCAAATCCTTGGCCTCTTTTAGATACCCCTCTATCTTATCTAAAACAACAAAACCCTGGAAAGTTGAGCAGCCAGTCCTGTCCCTTTCTCAACCAAGTCCCTATAATGTTTGCAACATCGTAATCCCATCGTAGTCCCATTCAGGCTCTAAATTCATCTGTATACCCATAATAATACTTGCATTGAAATAAATACACTTCAGCCAAACACATCACACACTGACTTGATATTTGGTTTGAGATTCCCTGAAGTATTTTCTGCTGCTATTTTCACGTGACAGGAGATTACAAAAGACTATCAGTAAAGCAGAAAACATTGTAGACAGACACTTCCAGTTTCGTCCATTGTCACTTCAATTACACATGGTCCGATTTCGATAGAGTGCTGGATAATTATTTCACTTCAAACAAGTGTCTCCAGCCACTCACTGAATATTCAACAACCATTTCTGGACTCACTGGATTGATTGCTTTCTTGTCCCTCTCTCAAGAAATCTCTGTAATATTTACATTGGAGTTATATGTACTCATTCAATCTCCAGATTCCTACAAGCCAGTGTCCTCACATAAAACTAAAATAACACTTGAGGTTGCCAGTCCCATTGTGTTCAGTGCCCTCTGCGTCTTTTTTGTTGGTCTTAGATGCACTGGTTTTAGTCTCCAATTCCTCCTCAGTCACTGTATTGTGGACCTACTGCTCTGGTTCCCACTCCCCAGTGCCACACTAGTTTAAATCCTCCTGAGTGACAATAGCAAACCTGCCTGCCAGGAGATTGCCGCCAGTACAGGTCCATTCCATACTTCTTGTGTAGGTCCTACCGACCCGCGAATCCCAATGCTGCACATATTGGAGATTGCTGCCAGTTCAGGCCCATCCCTTCTTTCTTGTGTGTATCCTACTAACCCGTGAATCCCAATGATCCACATATCGGAGATTGCTGCCAGTTCAGGTCCATCCCGTCCTCCTTGGGTATATCCTACCGAGTCGGTAATCCCCATGATCAATATATCAGAAGTGCTACCAGCTATTTGGCCGTGTATTTAACTGTTCTACCTTCGTACTCCGAATCTCACTCGCAAGTGACATATTGTAGCATCTCCAAAATTCAAACATCCTTTCAGCACAACTCCAGCAAGGCCTTTTCTTTAAAGTGGATAGACGTGATTATAAAAACGGAAGTGTGACTTCATTAACCAGGAAGGTAGAGCCCACTGACTCAGTCCAAAGGCCAGAGAATCTGATATCTATCACCTCCACCAAATCTGATTGACAAGTAGACATATGGATCATTTATTTGCAGATTGACGAGGATAAACAGAAGACTACAAAATGTCAGAGCAGATCGATGTCATTCAGCCTGTTTACTCTGCTTTGCTATTAAATTGGATTTTAGTTATTCTGTTCCCATCCCCAGCGGGTGAGAAAGTGCCCAGTGTCGTTGTTTGCACAGTCCTGCGAAGGGAGTATCCAGTGCCAGGCAATGGGGTGTGGGGAGTCCCGGGGTGGCAAAGGAAAGGCTGCATGCAGTGACGATGGACTGAGGGACTGAAAGAGATGGAATGAGTATCCAGGGACACTGCACTCAGACAAGTGGCCGGGCAAGATTCCTAAACACCAAGGGGGGAATCCGCGAACCACGGCTGCTTTTACAAAAATCTGTCACATTTTCAGCATTTCTCCATCAAATAAAAGAAAAAAAATACTGTAGATTGTAGACATCCGAAGCAAATACAGAGACACCCTGTGGAGAGAGAAAAGAGTTAATGCTCCCATTGCAGATGCGGGAAGAATGTACAAAGTCCACACAGACAGGGTCCAGAGGATGGAATTGAACCCATATCCCTATCACTGTGAGGCAGAATTGCTGTGTCACTGTGCTGCCCAATTATGGATAATTGCAGGAAATATATTTGGAGGCATAGATAATATTCTCTGTGACCAGGATTGAAAGTCCTGAAGGTTTTGCTGCCTACCTGGTGCTAGGGATTGGAATATATCATCTGGGGTGCAGAAGAAGTTGGAGTGGTCAGGGTTCGTGTAGGTACCAACGGCTGGACAAGCAAATGACAATGAGAAGAGGAACGGTAAATACAGAACTGAACTGTTATATTGGAATGCAAGCAGTAGAAGGAATAATGTAAATGAGCTTGTGACGCATATACAACTTGGCAGTTATGACGTGGTGGGCATCACAGTGACATCACTGCAAGAGGATCAGGATTGTGAGCTGAATATTCAAGGATATTCTTCCTGTCGAAATGATAGGCAGGTGGGCAGAGAGACAAATTTGTCTTATTAGGAAGAAATGGAATTGAATCAATTAGAAGAAATGAAGTAAATCAGATGGTGTAGAATCTGTGTCGGTAGAATTGGGGAATCAAAAAAGTGAAAAAATGCCGTTAGAGTTATGTACAGGCCGCCAAATAGTAGTCAGGAGCTGGGGTGCAAGATACACCAGGACATAGAAAGAACTGTAGGAAAGGCAACGTTACAGAGATCACGTGGGATTTTATTTTGCAGGTGGACTGGGAATTCAGTTTGCTCATGGTTTGCAGAAAAAGGAATTTGTCGAATGTCTATGAGATGGCTTTATATAGCAGCTTGTGCAGGCAGACTAGGCGAAGTGAGCTTTGGATGAAGGAAATCACAGGTGGCAGTGATCATAATATGATTGAACTTACTCTGCAATTTCAGGTGGAGAAGTTAGAATCAGAGGTAATGGTATTACAGCTGAATAAAGGCAATTACAGAGGCATGAGAGAGGAGCTGGGTAGAAGTAACTTGGACACAGGCCCAGAAGGAAAGACAGTGGAACAGGAATGACACGAGATTTTTGGAGTAATTCAGGATGTAGCGGAGATTTATCCTGAGGAAAAAGAGGCATGATAGAGGGAGGATAAGGCAACCATAGCTGACTAGGGAAATCAGGGACAGCATAGAAATAAATGAGAACGCATATAATGTGGTGAGTGGCAGTGGGAAACCAGAGGATTGGGAAGCTTACAAAGACAAAACAGACAGCAAAAGAAATATGATAAGGATGGAGATTATTAAATATGGAGGTAAGGTAGCCACTAATATAAAGGAAGTCTGTAAGAGCTTCTGTCAATATATAAAGTACAAAAGAGAGGCAAAGTGGACATTGGACTGCTGGAAAATGATACTGGAGAGGTAGTAGTGGTGAACAAGAAAAGGACGAGGAACTGAAAAATTAGTTCACGGTGGAAGATGCGAGTAAAACCTTAACATTCAAGATAATGAGGGGCCAGAGCTGAGTATGCTGGCCACCACCATGGAGAGCGTGTTGGAAAAAACTGAATGACTATCCTGGTTAACTATCCTGGAAATATCCTGGAACGGATGGACTACATCCCAGAGATATAAGGAAGATAGCTGAAGAGGTTGTGTAGGGATAGTGGTGATCTTTCAGGAATCATTACAGTAAAGAACGATCCCAGAACATCGGAAACCCACCCATTGTAACAAGGGAATGAGGAAAAAGACAAAAATATCCACAGTCAAGAGCTTAAATTCGGTCATGGGTAAGATCCTGGAATACGTTGTGAACAATGAGCTTTCTGAATACTTGGAAGTGTTTGGTAAAATAGGTCAAAATCACTTCATCAAGGGAAGGTCATGCCTCACAAATCTGTTGGAATTATTTGAAGAGGAAATGAGCAAGCCTTACCAAGCACAGCCAATGGCTGTTATCCACCTGGATTTCAAGAAGGCCTATGACAAGGTGTCACAAAGGAGATGACTGAGTGAGATAAGGGTCCGTGGTGTTAGAGGTAAGGTAGCGGCATAAATGGAAGCTTGTCTGTCTGGCAGAAAGCAGAGAG
Source organism: Chiloscyllium punctatum (assembly GCF_047496795.1). Classification (NCBI taxonomy): domain Eukaryota; kingdom Metazoa; phylum Chordata; class Chondrichthyes; order Orectolobiformes; family Hemiscylliidae; genus Chiloscyllium; species Chiloscyllium punctatum. Next base: position 8,046 of record NW_027310162.1, read on the forward strand.
TGGGGATACAATAGTCCTTCTCAGGATGGCAGTCGGTGACAAGTGGTGTTTTACAAGTCTCAGTGTTGGAATCGTAACTTTTTATTTGTTACGATAACAATCTAGATGATGGAACTGAGTGTATTCTGGCTAAGTTTGCAGACGATACGTAGATAGGCAGATGTACTGGTCGTATTGAGGAGGCGGAGAGATTGAAGAAGGAGATTAGCAGATGCATTCCAATGTTGGAAAGTGTGTGGTCATGTACTTTGGCATGAAGAATAGAGGCATGGTCTATTTTTTTAAATAAGGAGAAAATTCAGAAATCTGAGTGCAAAGGGACTTGGGCGTTCTCGTGCAGGGTTCTCTCAAGGTAAGCTTGCAGGTTGAGGCTGTAGTCAGGAGGACAATTGGCATTTATTATTGATGGTATTTATTATGAGAGGAATTGAATATAAAACAGGTGTTACACGTCTCTGGTCAGACTACATTTGGAGTATTGTGCGAAAATTTGAGGCCCATATCTCAGGACAGATGTAGTGGCCCTGGAGCTTGAGCAGAATATTTTCACGAGAATGGTCATAGGAATGAAAAGATTATCGTATGAGGAATGTTTGTGGGCTCTGGGTCGATCCACGGTAAAGTTTAGAAGGATGAGAGGATGAGAGGGAATGAAATGGAAGCACAGTGTACTGAAATAACTGAACAGAGTTGATGTTGGTAAGCTGTTTCCATTGGACGAGAGCTCGAGAGCAGAGACTTTTAGAAGAGTGATAAGGAGAAATGTCTTTACCCAGAGAATGTCGAAACTTTAAAATGTATTGCCACAGAAGGCCGTGGGGGCCAGGTCATTAAGTACATTTGAGACGGATTTAGATAGGTTCTTGATTATACAGGGATGAAGAATTACAAGGAGAAGGCTGGAGAATGGATTTGGGAAACCTATCAGCGATGATTGAATGATGGGCAAACTCGACAGTCTAACTAGCCTAGTGTCTGCTCCTGTGTTTTATAGACTAATATTCTAAACCTTAAGGAGACACTTGCATCGCTGAGAAGATGGATTCATGTTCTTCATGAATGTCAGAAGCTGGTGGTAATACATAACCGTTTTATAATAAAGGTGCTGTGGATGCTGTTGGGGTGGTGGATAATATGACATTCAGTGCAGGATCACACACCAACTGCACTGTATTAACGTGGTGAGAGTTTATTAAAAACCTGGACCTCTCTGTCTCTCTCAATCACCGTGGGGAGTGGAGGTTGAGGTGGGTGGGCGTAACGTCCTCAGAGGCACTTAAACAATCCAGAATCATGCATTCTGAGTGAAAGAGCAGACATGGAATTTAACACCTTCTCATTGTCTGTTTAGAATATAATTAGTGATTGCCATCCCACTCAGTGTTCAATGCAATCACGTCTTATTTTCTGAGGGCACTCCAGATCAAACTTTACTCACTCCTCATGATGCCATTGTCCCAGGGATTAATCTGTTGGAACTCCTCTTCACTCTCTCTGTGATTAGGAGATCACTCCTTATAAAGGAGAGAAAATCTGTCCACAATGCCCCAAATACTGCCTCAACTACACTCTCAGGTTTGATCGCAATAATTCATTTACCTCACCTCGCTGGCTCCATTTCCTTCATGTGACAAAGGAAACCATTCATTTACAATCCATTGCCACAGATATGGAATGTAAACATCGTTACATCTGTAGGTCAGCATCAATAAAGCCAGCACCAGAGGTGCCTATTGAGACAGACATCACTCTCGGGGCGAGACCCAATCACAAAGAATGCACCTAAAACAGGGAATGGTCAACTGTTGTGGTTCTGTTCGCCGACCTGGGAATTTGTCTTGCAAACGTTTCGTCCCCTGTCTAGGTGATATCCTCAGTGCTTAGGAGCCTCCTGTGAAGCGCTTCTGAGCTGTTTTCTCGGTAATTTATAGTGGCTATAAATACCAGAGAAAACAGCACAGAAGCACTTCACAGGAGGCTCCCAAGCACTGAGGATGTCACCTAGACAGGGGACGAAACGTTTGCAAGACAAATTCCCAGATCGGCGAACAGAACCACAACAACGAGCACCCGAGCTACAAATCTTCTACCAAACTTTGAATGGTCACCTACTTGAATGGAAATCAGCTGTCGGGTTATGGGAAATAGGCAAAGTAAGGGAGCTGCCTTCATTGTTGTTCTTCCCTCACGGGATGTATGCAGCCCTGGTCAGGCCAGCATGTTATACCGATCTTGAACTGAGTGGCTGGTTCAGCTGTTCCACAGGACAGTAAAGAGTAAAACAAACTGCTGTAAATTTGCAGTTAAACAGAGACCTGATCAGGAAAGTATGCCCACTGCCTTTTCTAATGGGCATCAGGCAAGCCGATATCAACAGATTATTATTCCGTGGATCTAGATTACGAGTCAATGACGTGACCACCATACACCATCTTCCCATCTTTCAGATTCTGTACAGAGAACAAGTTAAAAATCTCAAGTTCAATTATTTAGCAATGGACAAGTGGTAAGAAGGGATTTGAAACATGTATCCAGAATTAACAAAGGCGCAAACAATGATTTATTCAGGAGTTGCACTGAGGCTGAGGAGAAGACTGGGGCGTCTTAATGTTTGTTCTGGACAGGATTGGCATGTGGGAAGGATATGGAGATGTAAACTTTGCAGGAGAAAATGAATCAAGATGGTTGAGAACAGTGTGATTCATCCCCGCATATTGGGGAGTAATTTGTAAATAATAATTTGCTAGTTATTATTTCTAAGGAATGAAATATTTGGTTGGAACTGAAAAAGTTGACTTGCACCTTTCCAAAATTTACATGTCAGCAGCATCAATTAAGTTTAATCGACAGACTGAGTGACTTACCAGGAACACCAACTATAGCAAGAATAGGATAGTAACCAGCTTGAATAACAAGCAGTACATCTTCAATCCGATATGCTAATGATATCCAAGGCTGGGAAAGCCAGTAAAGACCATTGGATAAACTCCTGTCCATTGTTAGAACATTCCAGTCTAATGTTCTAACAGTCTGATCTCTCCTCCACCTCTCTCTGGAGCTGCTGATCCCTGTTACTGGTGTGGATGATGCTCCCGCTCATACAATGGGATAAAACACTGAACACATTCCGTTATTGATATAAGAGAGAAACTCTCTAGGGATGCTTAGGATCCATGGAGACTGACATAATCACAATCGCTGAACAAATAGCTCCAGTTAACCGATTAGACTTCAATACTGTTTTATTAACGTTCAAAATAAATCAGACAGGAAGCAGGCACTTCGGATAAATCAGTCTTAGTCAGTTTGACAGTGCTAGGTCCACAGATCTTTACAATCTGTATCAATGATCAGGAAGAGTGGAACAAATGTACTGTAACTATGTGTGCTGGAAGTGTCAGGATGTGCAGCTCCAATCCATTTGCAGCTCCATATCTCTATTGTATCGATGGATGCAGAATATCTCAAGAGAAAAGAGGAAAATGACTTAGGGTTAAGTAGGCAAGGATCAGACAGGGCTCTATAGGGTTACAAGGTAGTCAGCAAGGAAGTGAAGAATAATCTCAGGAGAGCGAGAAGTGGGCATGTAAAAGACTTGGTGAGTAGGATTAAGGTAAAACTTAAGATATTCTATACTTTTGTGAGGAACAAGATGATGGTTTTAGTGAGGGTAGGGCTCATCAAGATAGTGGAGGGAACTTGCGCCAAGAGTTGGAGGAGGTAGGGGAACATAGAACGTAGAACACTACAGCACAGTACAGGCACTTCGGCCCTCAAAGTTGCGCCGACCTGTCATACCAATCTGAAGCCTATCTAACTTACACTATTCCAAGAACGTCCATATGCTTGTCCAATGATGACTTAAATGTACTTTTTTTGGCGAATCTACGACTGTTGCAGGCGAAGCATTCCAAAGCTCTCTCTTTAGGTCTTTCCTGGCTATCTTGTAACCCTCAAGCACCCTAACTGAGCCTTCATATCCCATCCTAACAGAGGTCGCTGTCTTCCTCTTGACCAAAGGTTCCACTTCATTCGTAAACCACCGCTCCCGCAGTCTACAGCTTCCTCCTGCTTGACAGGTACATACATATCTCGGACACACAGTAGCTTTTCCTTGAATAAGCTCCACATTTCTAATGTGCCCATCCCCTGCAGTTTCCTTCCCCATCATATGCTCCCTAAATCTTGCCTAATGGCATCGTAATTGCATTTCCCCCAGCTGTAACTCTTGCCCAGTGTTATACACCTATCCCTTGATATCACGAAAGTAAATATAACAGAATTGTGATTGCTATCACCAAAGTGCTCACCTACTTCCAAGTCTGACACCTGACCAGGCTCATTACCCATTATCAAAACTAATGTGGCTTCACCCCTTGTTGGCCTGTCTATATACTGTGTCAGGAAGACCTCCTGCACACACTAGACAAAATCTGACCACTCTATAGTACTTGTACTATAGTGTTCTCGTTCAATATTTCAAAAGTTGAAGTTCCCCATTACATCTACCCTGTCTCTGTCACTCCTATCGAGAATCATCTTTGCTATCCTTTCCTTTACATCTCTGGAACTATTCGGAGTCCTATAGAAAACTCCCAACGGGGTGACCTCTCCTTTCCTGTTTCTAACTTCAGCCCATACAACCTCAGTTGATGAGTCCTCAAAAATCCTTTCTGCAACTGCAATACTGTCCTTGACCAACAATGTAACACCTCCCCCTCTTTTACGATCTTATCTGTTCTTACTGAAACATCTAAATCCTGGAACCTGCAACAACTATTCCTGTTCCTGCTCTAACCATGTCTCCAAAATGGCCACAACATTGAAGTCCCAGGTACCAACCCATGCTGCAAGTTCACCCACCTTATTCTGGGTGCTGCTGGCGTTTAAGTGGACGCACTTCAAACCAACCTCTTGCTTGCCGGTGCCATCTTGTATCCCTAAAACTTGATTTTGGACCTCACTACACTCAACACTTTCTGTACTCTAACTGCAATTTTGGTTCCCATCCCACTGCTGGATTAGTTTAAACCCACCCAAATAGCCTTAGTGAACTCCTCCCCCCCCACCCCCCACGGCATTGGTACCCCTCTGGTTCAGATGAAGCCCATCCTGCTTGTAGAGGTCCCACCTACCCCAGAAAGAGCCCCAATTATCCAAGAATCCAAAACCCTCACTCCTGCACCATCCCTGTAGCCACGTTTTCACGTTCTCTGTCTCCCTATTCCTTGCCTCACTAGCACGCCACACAGGCAAGAAACCAGAGCCAACAACTCTGTTCATCCTAGCTCTAAGATTCCATCCTAGCTCCCCGAATTTCTGCCTTAAATCTCCAAATCTCTCTTCCTACCTATGTCGTTGGTGCCTATGTTGACCACGACTTGGGGCTGCTCCCTCTCCCCCTTAAGTATGCCAAAAACACGATCAGAGACAACACGAGCTCTGGCTCCTGGGAGGCAACACAACAACCGTGAGTGTCCCTCCTCCACACAGAACCTTCTATCTGTCCCCCTAACTATTGAGTCCCCAATGACTACTGCTCTGCTCCTCTTCCCCTTTCCCTTCTGAGCAGCAGGGACAGACGCTGTGCCAGAGCCCTCTACCCCACTGCTTTCCCCTGGTACGTCCCCGCCCCCCCCCCCCCGCCATAGTATCCAAAACGGTATATTAATTGTTGAGGTGAATGGCCACAGGGGATCCCTGCACTGCCTGCCGGTTCCCTTTCCGTCCCCTAACCCATTTGCCTTTTTCTTGTACCTTAGGAGTGACTACCTGCCTGTAACTCCTCTCAATAACCCACTCTGCCACCCGAATGATCCGAAGTTCATCCAGTTCCAGCTTCAGTTCCCTAACGCGGTTTTCAAGGAGCTGCAGTCCGGTGCACTTCCAGTTGATGTAGTCAGCAGGGACACTGGTGGTGACCCATACCTCCCACATTCTGCGGGAGGAACATTCAACTGTCCTAACCTCCATTCCCACTAGTCTAAATTCCCAAAGAGACTGTTGAAAAAAAAGAAATAAAAAAAACTCGTTAACTTTCCAAGCTGTGGCACAGGTACTTTGTTTTTGGTTAGAGGAGGAGGATGGGTGCTTTAACAGATTATAAGGCAAGGTGAGCTTTTCTGGGTGTTTGGTTTAATTCACAAACGGGTTCATTGCTGTGTCGTAACAGCACACTTGGAACATTGTGTTCAGTTCTGGTCGCCTTGTTATAGGAAAGATGTAGAGGCTATAGTGAGGGTGTAGAGGAATCCCTAGGGATCAACAGAAATATTGGCACACACCACACGATCGAGTGAAATATTGAGGAAGTCACCGCGCGAAAAATAAATACTGGCAGATTCTGCATGTCTGTATAAACGTCAGTGTGTCAGTGTTTGCGGTGTGACTGTACTGATGCCTGTATATCTGTGTGTGCACGTGCATCAGTGTATTGGCATTTCTCTCTGTGTGCTTTAGTATCTGTGTGACTGCACCAATCTCTATGTGTGCCTGTGTATCTATATGTATATCTTTGTGTATCTGCGTGTCTCTGTGTGTATCCGTGTGCACAGCAGATTTGCCAGCCTCTGTGGTGTTTAAAGTGATGCAATGTCCGCCTCTGCTGGTCTTCACACTCCACTGCATTGATGGCAGTGGAGGGAGAAAACCATAAGGGATTCAGTCTAGGAGGTGGGGACAGGGAGGTAGATCATAGCACCATCCAAACTGACAGTACCATCTGCACATGCACACACACACACACACACACACACACAGTTGGGTATAGGGAGGATCATAATTGTACTGAGGACACTCAGAGTGGCAAATGCTCCTGAGTAATAGTTGTGCTCGCTCTGCAATGTGAAAGTGATTTGTCTTTGAAGATTATTCGTTACACAGAGTGTACACCTTAAAGAGTATTTCCACTGCAACTGAATCCAAGCAATTCTGACCAAATCATCTGTAAGGTGATGCGATGAATTTATTACACGTTCTTTATATTGAAATATTCTATAATTCACCCATACAAGGTGTAAGTGAGAAAGGAATGAAAAGTCCTGAAACTGACCCAGTGGTGATGGTAATATATCTCGGTATCAGACAAAACTGATCTGTGCATCCAGAGATATTTGCAAAACCAAACAGCCGTGCAATGTGAGAGATTCACAGTATTTGATGTCCTCTGATAGAAAAAAACTGACACCTGTGCAGCGGTATGGGGAGACCAGCAGAGGGTGGCATTGTATGACTATAAACTTAACAGGGACAGATGTAGAGGTGGAGGAGGGGAGTAAAGGTTTATCTCAATTTCAATGGATTTACCCCCAAAATCACAGAGCCATCATTTCACAGAGATGCACACAAACATACATAGACACATCAAACACACAACACACATGTATCCAGATATGGACACTTACACACAAACACATGCACACACCTGTACACAGACACAGTGGTTTCTTTAAGATAGAGATAAGTATGTTTTTCATGAATAAGGGAATCAATGGTCAGTTGGTGAAGGCAGGATAATGTGGCTGAGAAACATTTTAGCTGTGATCAAACGGCATAGCAGATCCAAGGGGCTAAATGGCCTAATTCTGTTCCAATTTCCTATTTTGTGAAGGGATTCATTTTGGAAGTCGAAGTTTAATGCAGATTATTGGGTCAAATGTAAGATTCATAGCAGTGTGGAGGAACAAACAAATCTTGGGGTCCATGTCTGCAGGTCTCTCATTTGCCACCTAAGTTGATAGGGTTGTTAAGAAGGCGTATGGTATGTTGGTTTTCATTAGCAGGGGGACTGAGTTGAAGAGCCGCAAGATTATGCTGCAGGTCTATAAAGCTCTGGTGAGACCATATTTGAAATGTTCTGGTCGCCTCATTGCAGAAAGGATAGGGAAGCTTTAAAGCAGGTGCAGAGGAGATTTAACAGAATGCTGCCTGGAATAGAGGGCTTGTCTTATGAAGAAAGGTTGAGGGAGCGATGGCTTTTCTCATTGAAGCAAAGAAGGATGAGAGGTAACTTGATCGAGCTGAATATGATGGTGAGAGGGACAGACAGAGTAAAGAGCCAGAGACTTCTTCCCAGGGTGGAAATGGGTGTCACGAGGTGAGCATAATTTTAAGGTGTTTGGAGAAAGGTTTTGGAAAATGTCAAAGGCAGTGAGACACCAGCCCCCCTCCCCCTCCCCTCAAACCGGGCCCCTGGTCCTGTAAGACAGCCGTGCTAACCACTGAGATACCATGGCCCCCTCCCCATCCCCACAAACCGGGTCCCTGGTACAGTGAGACAGCCGTGCTAACCACTGAGAAATCATGCCCCTCTCCCCCTCACCCAAAACCTGGCCCCTGGTACTGTGAGACAGCCGTGCTAACCACTGAGACACCATGCCCCCACTCCCCCTCCCCACAAACCGGGTCCCTGGTATATTGAGACAGCCGTGCTAACCACTGACACGCCATGCACCCCCTCCCACTACCCACCAAACCGAGTTCCTGGTACTGTGAGACAGCCGTGCTAACCACTGAGACATCATGCCCCTCTCCCACTCCCACCAAAGCCGGGTCTCTGATCCTGTGAGACAGCCGTGCTCACCACTGAGACACCATGCCCCTTCCCCCTTCCCCAAAACCAGGTCCCTGGTACTGTGAGACAGCCGTGTTAACCAGTGAGACACCATGCCCCCTCCTCATCCCCCAAAACCGGGTCTCTGATACTGTGAGACAGTTGTGCTTACCACTGAGACACCATGCCCACTCCCACTCCCCCCAAAACCAGGTCCCCGGTACTGTGAGACAGCCGTGCTCACCACTGAGACACCATGCCCCCTCTCCCTCTCCCCCAAACTGGGTCCCTGATACTGTCAGACAGTCGTGCTAACAACTGAGACACCGTGCGCCCCTCCCCTCCCACCAAACTGGTTCCTTGGTACTTTGAGACAGCCGTGTTACCCACTGAGACACCATGTCCCAATTCCCCACCGCCACCCCTCAAACCAAATTCCTAGTACTGTGCGACAGCCATACTAAACACTGATACACCATGACCCCTCCCCCTCCCCACAAACCGGGTCCCTAATACTGTCAGACAGCCGTGCTGACCACTGAGACTCCATGCCTTCCTCCCCATCCCCCCAAACCAGGTCACTAGTACTGTGAGACGGCTGTGCGAACCACTGAGAAACCATGCCCCCCTTCCCCACCCCCAAACCAGGTCCCCGGTACTGTGCGACAGCTGTGCTAACCACTGAGACACCATGCCACCCTCCCCCTCTCCCCCAGCCGGGTCCCTGATACTGTGAGACAGTCGTGCTCACAACTGAGACACCGGGCCACCCTCCCCATACCCCCGAAACGGGGTCCCAGGTAATGTGAGACAGCCGTGCTAACCACTGAGACACCATGCCCCCTTTTCCCTCCCCACAAACCGGGTCCCTGGTACTGTGACACAGCGTGCTAACAACTAAGACATCATGCCCCCCTCCCCCTCCCCTCCCAAACGGGGTCCCTGATACTGTGAGATAGTCGTGCTAACAACTGAGACACCGTGCGCCCCTCCCCATCCCCCCGAAACCGGGTCCCTGGTACTGTGAGATAGCCATGCTAACCACTGAGACACCATGCCCCCCTCCCCCTCCCCCGTCCCCAATCCGGGTCCCTGGCACTGTGAAACAACCGTGCTAACCACTGAGACACCATTCCCCCGTCCCCGCCCCCTCCCCCAAAATGGAGTTACTGTGCTCTGTACTACTGGGGAAAATTTAAATAAAAGTGATGAGCTTAGAGCTATGATGTCGTGGCCATAACAGAGACGTGGGTTTCTCATTGGTAGGAATGGTTGCTGGATGTTCCAGGGTTTCGAACATTTAAAAATAAAAGGGAGGGGGAAAAAAGAGGATGGGGTGTAGCACTGCTAATCAGAGAGGGTATCACAGCTACAGAAGTTACCATTATCGAGGAGAGTCTGTCAACTGAGTCAGTATGGGTAGAAATTAGGAACAGTAAGGCAGCAATCACCTCACTAGGGGTTTTTTACAGGCCCTCCAATAGAAGCAGGGAGATTGAAGAAAGCATAGGTTGGCAGATTTTGGAAAAGTGTGAATGGAATAGGGTAGTTGTAATGGGTGACTAACTTTCCCAATATTGATCGGAACCTCCTTCCAGCAGATGATTTGGAAGGAGCTGTTTTTGTAAGGTGTGTTCAGGAGGGTTTCCAAACACAGTACGTTGACAGGCCAACGAAGGGAAAGGACATTTTGGATTTAGTGCTCGGCAATGAGCCCGGGCAGGTGTCAGATCTTGCGGTGGGAGACCATTTTGGTGATAATGACCACAACTGCCTCACATTCTACATAGCTATGGAGAAGGAGAGATGCAGGCACAATGGGAGGATATTTAATTGAGGAATAGGAAACTGTGATACCATCAGACTGCGTTGCGAAGCATGGACTGGGAGCAATTGTTCCATGGAAAGTGCAGTATAGACATGTGGAGACGGTTTAAGGAACAGTTGTTGCGAGTGATGCACAAATGTGTTCCTCTGAGACAGGCAAGAAGGGGTAAGATAAAGGAACCTTGGATGACGAGAGCGGAGGAGCTTCTCGTCAAAAGAAAGAAGGCAGCTTACGTAAAGTGGAAGAAGCTAGGGTCTTGCTTAGCTCTAGAGGATTACAGGCAGGCGAGGAAGCAGCTCAAAAATGATCTGAGGAGAGCCAGGAGGGGGCAGGAAAAAGGCTTGGCAAGAAGTTTTAGGCAGAATCTAAAGGCATTTTGCACATATGTGAGGAATAAGAGAATGATCAGAGAAAGAGTAGGGCCGATCAGGGATAGCAAAGGGAACTTGTGTATAGAGCCTAAGGAGGTAGGGGAAGCCCTAAATTAGTTTTTTTGCTTCTGTCTTTACGAAAGAAAAGGACCTTGTAGTGAATGAAACCAGTGAGGAGCAGGTAATCCTGCTGCAACAGATAGATTGATGAAGCTGATGGTTTGAAAATTTTGACAAACATTAATATTAACAAGTCGCCAGGGCCAGACCAGATTTGACCTCGGCTGCTGTGGGAAGCGAGAAATGTGATTGCTTTGCCGCTTGCGAAGATCTTTGCATCCTCCCTCTCCACCGGATTCGTACCTGAGGACTGGAGGGAGGCAAATGTGATTCCTCTCTTCTAGAAAGGAAATAGGGAAATCCCCGGAAAGTACAGACCAGTTAGTCTCACGTCTGTCATCTGCAAGGTATTAGAAAGGATTCTGCGGGATAGGATTTATGAAAATCTGGAAGAGCGTGGCTTGATTAAATGCAGTCAGCACGGCTTTGTGACGGAATGGTCATGCATCACGAATCTTATTGAGTTCTTTGAGGATGTTACTAGAAATTTGATGATGGTCGAGCGGTGGATATTGTGTATCTGGACTTCAGCAAGGCATTTGATAAGATTCCCCATGGTAGGCTCGTTCAGAATGTCAAGAGGAATGGGATATAGGGAAATTTAGCTGTCTGGATATAGAATTGGCTGGTCCACAGAAGACAGCGAGTGGTTGTGGAAGGAAAGTATTCTGCCTGGAAGTCAGTGGTGAATGGTGTTCCACGGGCTCTGTTCTTGGGCCTCTGCTCGTTGTAATTTTTATTAATGACATGGATGAGGAGATTGAAGGATGGGTTAGCAGGTTTGCAGAGGACACAAAGGTTGGAGGTATCATTGACAGAATACAGGACTGTTGCAGGCTGCAGCACGACATTGCCACGATGCACAGATGGGCTGAGAGGTGGTAGATGGAATTCAAACTGGATAAATGCGAGGTGATGCATTTTGGAAGATCGAACTTGAAAGTTGAGTACAGGATTCTTGGCAGCATTCTTGGCAGTGTGGAGGAACAGCGGGATCTTGGTGTGCAGGTACATAGATCCCTTAAAAATTTCCACCCAGATGGACAGGGTTGTTAAGAAAGCCTATAGTGTTATTGGCTTTCATTAACAGGGGGATTGAGTTTAAGAGCCGTGAGATCTTGTTGCAGCTCCATTTACTTTTACCCCTATCCTTATTCTCCCATTAACTCATACTCCGACACTGAATTCTCCTGCTTTTTCATATAACGATACTAATTCTGCCATTTCCTCATATCCCAGTATGATTCTCTCATTTTCTGATGCCCGAGTTCAAATCTCGCATTTAGGAGTGCCCTACTCTAATTCTACATTTTAATGGTGACTTGCACCAAATATCTAATTTCGGTCCACTCTGCACCACTTCTTCCATTAACTATGTAGCTGCAATGATTCTCCCATGTCGTGGTCCACTGCCGTAATTCTCCAATTTTGGCGTTTACTGCATCAAATTCTCAAATTGCCAATTCTGCACTAATCCACCCTTTCGTCATGAACTGAAGAAACTCTCCCAATGCGTATTGCCTTGCCCCAACTCTCCTGTTTTGCTGTTTCCTGACAAACATCTTCCACATAATGGTTTACTGCTCAATGTGTTTTCATTAATTTCGCCCTGCATCGAATGGCCTCTTTCCTGCACTTTACAACATTTCTCCGACTTACTGATTCCTGCCCGTGTTCTCCCATTTAACTATGCTCTGTTCCAACTCTGCATGTTTTAAGCACACCACACCAATTCTCGAATTCAATATTGCCCTGAAACAATTCTCATGTTCATTGATATCCAAACCAACTTATCCCAGTCTGGGGAGCGCGACTCTGACTCTCTGAGATAGTGGTGCCATACACCAATTCGCTGTTAAAGTTTCACTGTTCAATCTTTTCCATTTTGTGGTTCGTGCAACAATTGTCCCAAACACAGCTTCACTTCCATACACCATTCTCCCATTTTCGAATCCTGCACGAATCTTCTTTTCATCAGCAACTGCACCTCCACCACATTTTATATTATTCAGCACCAGTTCTCCCACGTCTTCCACCAATTCTCTACTTTCGTGACATCGGCACCAACTCTCCCATTATTGATGCCCTGCGTCAATTGTCCCATTGCGTTGTTTCCTGATACACTTCCTCCACGTATTGGCTTCCCTGCTCCAAAGTATTTTTTTTCATTTCTTGGTGGGGGGACTCGAATCTCGACTTTACTGCTGCTTGCATAATTGTTCCTTCTCAATGATTCCCTGCCCCTATTCTCCCATTGAGAGGTGTTCTGCTAAAATTCTTTAATGAATAGGCAATTTGTACTAATTTTCCAATGTAATGTCACTGTGCAACAATTCTCCCATTTACTGATACCCAAAAAATCTCCCACTGCCTGACACCCTGACACCTGTCGTGGAAATTTAATCGACTCGAATCAACTGCTCGCTAGAGCAAAGGAAAGGCTTTTTTTTTCAACCTCTGCATGCAGAGCGGCCAATATACTTGACAAAAGTGCCTTATGTAAGGGCTGTGAACAAACTTCACATAATCGTGTTGTACTATTCTTATCACATGCTCAAGGAAAAGTGTTGGGAAACATTCGAGCTCATATTTTCTCATTCCCATGCCTTGGTCATAATTGTCTTTATGTTTTCCGAAGCTTTTTTCTGAACTCGGCTGCTCGCAAGGCCAGGTGAAATGTTTGCAAAGTTCCACAAAGACAAGCTGACTCCTCGACGCAGAATTCAGCAAAGTATTTGCATATTTCAGCGAAGTATTAAATTTTGCAAAACATGCTGTGACAGATTTCACAGTAAATGTTAATTTTCTTAATTTTCCATTATATTTTCCAAATTTTTGTCATTTTACAACAAGGACAACAACCAAATAAAAAGCCAGATAGCTATATATCAAAAATAATTTATGAACACCAGGGATTTCCTCAGACACCACCTAACTCTAACAAAGCTTTGTGGTGGTTTTACCATTTGCCTGGTTTGCCCGATACACAGCCCATCTTCACACGTCACATTCGTCAACTTCGCTGTAGGGTGCGGAGAAGCAATCGGATTCCTTCTCTGGGGCCACTGATAGTTTAACATTTCGTATCGTACTGCATTCATAAGCTAGTGGTGTAGGCAGGTACACAACTAGGGTCTTATTCAAAGCAGTATGAGTAAGACCAGTCCTACAACTAGTAGAACGATAACGGTCCATTACCCCCATCCTCCTTAAGGGGCGTGAGCCATCGGGAGGAGGAGTCATCTGCTCGTGGAGGCGGTCATTTAGCTGCCGTCATACCATTTATGATACCAGTAATATCTTGGGACTCATCAGGAACATTAATACAGCACGAGGTACCTAACGTTTTGCAGACACCCCCTCTCTCGGCCATCAGGATGTCTAGTACTAATCGATTTTGTGTCACTGCTTCCTAACCGCCATTAACTCAGTGTTAATGAGTGCTGGCCTTCCTCTGTCTCATTTGCGAATACACCATACGCGAGGATGTTTTGCGAGTGTGTACCCATTCCAATGCAGAGAGATGCCCCTTCGAGTTCTGCAATTTCTGCCTTTTAGGGCGAACACTGTTGTGTTGGTGGACAGTATCGCGGTGTAGCAGCACCCCTTTCTCCCCAGGGGAGTGGTGGTACCCTTTCTCGCCACCTGCCCATATTATACCTGCCATCCTGATTAGATTAGATTACTTACAGTGTGGAAACAGGCTTTTCCGCCCAACAAGTCCACACACACCAGCCGAACCGCAATCCACCCATACATTTACCGAACACCTAACACTACAGGCAATTTAGCATGGCCCATTCACCCTACCTGCACATCTGGTGACTGTGGGAGGAAACTCACGCAGACACAGGGAGAATGTGCAAACTGCACACTGTCAGTCGCCTGAGGTGGGAATTAAACCGGGGTCTCTGGCACTGTGAGGCATCAATGCTAACCACTGTGCCACCATGCCGCTCATGGTCTGAACATTGATAAAGGAACAAGCAATGTTTATGGTCGTATCATTCGTGTATGTTGCTGTACAAGAGTCATTGTTCAAGTACAGCATCAAGGTACACTGTGAGATACCCAAAAGGAGTCTCCCCCGATTGGTGCAAATACACGTTTCTCCCCTGCAATCCACTATCTGGAATGCTGTGGACGGTAGCGTGTCAGGCTTGGGGATGTAGTTAGCCTGGAGTTCGGGTGGTGACACGAGATTTGCTCAAATTGCCCCCCATTATCACGGTCAGGCTAGTCGCCTCCCATGGAAGCAGACAGCTGGCATTTCTCGCCAGGCTCTCAGTACTTTGCTGGGCAGTCTACCTTTGGGCTGTGTGCAAACATATCCAACAAGTGTAGCCAACGTCTAATCTCTCGTTTTGTCTTATGACCAAAGCACATGCTCTATTCCCTTCACATCTAGCAATGGCCCTTCGCAGCTCCCAACCTACTGGCATCGCATTTATGCCATTTATGTCCAGCAGGCAAATTCCCCTCCTGCTTTAAATTCGCTTTCTCGCCACGGCCGTCTCCCTTCGGGTTCGGGTTTGTCATTAATGCCCTTTGCCCGGCTTGGGGTTAGGTCCATGATCTGGTTTGATTGGTTGCATTGCCCCACTGCTCCTATAGTCTGTAGTACATTCTGCACTGCATCTCGGAGGGCGGGGGTGGGACGACTGCACCACTATATTCACCTGTCTATAGATGTCGGAGAAGGATCTATCTATTCCATACCACGAGACTCCCTCATTGCTCTTCTGAGTCTTACTTTGATCATAGAATATCTATTTCCCATGTCAGGTGCCCCTTTTGCCGTGGTGCCTACTACTAAATGCCAGTCACCGGCGCGGCATGGATCCCTGCATAAATCTTAATTATCCAATTTATAGTTGTCCTTGTTACTGAACGGCTATGGGTTGCATGTAAAGATCCACTTCGTCCTATCAGTTAAGATTACCTTCAGCTGCTGCATCCCAGACGCCCCTGCCCTTATGAATAGTCCTACCAGGGCGCTTGCTAACAGTGTGAACTGGTGCAGCCCCACACTTGCTTCAGTCTTTTAATAAATACTTGCTCTAAATTGATTTTGGTGTTGTGCGATGTCTCCTCAGTCCCACCTGCAAGTTTGTAAGGGCTGGTGTGTATCCACGTGGCTGTTCCAGCGACCTTAACAGCTATCTGTGCTGTAAGGCATACATGAAACGGTCCCAGCCACCTCTTCGCCTTCCTGTTTTCCCTCCTGAAATCTTTCACCAACATTCAGGCTCCAGATTATAGATCGTACATCTTCCCTTCTGCTGATTGGGGTAGTGCTGTCTTCAGTTGATTCTGTATTTGGGACAGAAGTGTAGAGAGTTTCATGCAGTAACACAACACCTCATCCTCACAGTGGCCTGTTATCTGGCTTTCCTTACATCTCGGGACAATTCCTGTGTTTGGCGGCCTACCAAACAAAATTTCAAACGGGCTAAGGTTAGCTCTCCTCTCCTCCTGGATCTCATACACATTAGCACAATTGGAAGCGCCTTTGTCCATGTCATCCCGAGTTCCTCACAGCATTTTCTCAATACATTTTTAAGGTAGAAGTTTCTCTTTCCTCTGCCCTACCGCTCGTTTGGTGGTAGGCACAGTGTTATCCCATGTTTATTCCCAAATACTCACTAATCTGCTGTAGGGCATTATGGACAAATGGTGTCCCACTGTCACTACTAAGCCTAGAGTGTAGGTTTGCTCGCTGAGCTGTAGGTTTGATATCTAGACGTTTCATTACCTTGCATATGGAGGTTAGTGGGCTAGTGTAGGTTAAGTTGGCTTGGATAGGCGCAACATCGAGGGCCAAAGGGCCTGTACTGCGCTGTATTTTTCTATGTTCTATGTTCTAGGTAACATCATCAGTGACGAACGCCAGGTGAAGAGATGCTGTTGTCTCCTGCTTTCTAGATATATGTTTGTCCAGGATGGGGTTGCTGGGGTTTGTGGTGATGCCATTTCCTGTTCGTTTTCTGAGGGGTTGATAGATGCTATCGAGATATATGTCTTTTTTTATGGCGTTGTTGTTGGAGTGCTAGGCCTCAAGGAATTCGCTGGCATATCTTTGCTTAGCCTGTCCCAGGATAGATGTGTTGTCCCAGTCGAAATGGTGTTTACATTTCATTCATGTGAAGGGCTACGAGGGAGAGAGAGTCGTGACTTTTTGTGGCTAGCTGGTGTTCTGTATCCTGGTGGCTAACTTTCTTCCTGTTTGTCCTACGTAGTGTTTGTGGCAGTCCTTGCATGGAATTTTGTATATGACGTTGGTTTTGTCCATGGGATGTACTGGGTCTTTTAAATTAGTTAGTTTTGTTTAGACCGTTGGTGGGATTCCGAGGAGTCTTAATAGTTTGGTTGCCACTTCTGAGACTTCATTGATGTATGGAAAGGTCGATAGGGTTTCTGGCTGTGTTAGGTATACTTGTCGTGGTTTCTTCCTGAGGAGTCTTCTTGAATACGTTTTATAGGTGGTTCTCCTCTGTTTTCCGAAGTTCGTCTGTGCTGAAATGTGTGGTGGTTCATTGGAATAGTGTTCTGATACCGCTTGCATTTTGCGTGTTGGGATGGTTGCTGGTGTAGTTAAGTATTTGGTCAGTGCTTGTCGGTTTGCTGTATATGCAGAAAGACCAGAGAATTCCGAGAGGCATCGCATTCCAATCACAACGCCATAGACAAACACATAGATCGATTTACCATCTGTTAACCCCTCAGAAAACGAATAGGAAATGATATCACCACAAACCCCAGGAACCCCATCCATAACAAACTTATAAATAGAAAGCAGGAGACAACATCTTCACTTCACTTGGAGGTCTCCACAGATGATGTTACCTAGCCAGGTAATGAAACGTTTGGATAACAAACGTACAGCTCGGCAAGCAAACCGACATCCTAAACCTCAACCTGAGCTATAACCCTTCACAAACCTTGAGACTACTAAGCCTCTCAGGGATGCTCCATCTCGGAATTATTTCAGTTAGGAAAGCTTTGGTTATGGCACTGGCATTCTGTTTTGCCGTGGGGAATGCTTGCCCCCATTTGGAAAATATATCAACTATTACCAGACAATACCTTTTTCCTTCGCAGGGTGTTAGTTCGGTAAAGTCCAGTTGTAAATGTTCAAATTGTTTTTGTGGTTTTGGAAGTGCTACATGACTCATCTGTACTCCCCTCCCCACATTATTGTGGCACAGATAACACATCGTTCACAATATTTCTGGAAGTAATAAGTAAATCCCTCAGTGTACCACTGTGCTGAAATGCTGTCATTTCTCCCCTCTTTTGACACATGTTCCTTACCGTGTGTCAGTTTGGCATAGAATGGAAATAATGATCTTGGTAGAAAAGATTTAACATTGGGGCCACTCCATACCCCTTTCCTCAAACTGCACTCTGCTTTTTCCCACTCAAACGTGTCTTCAAGCCTGGACTTCGACTGTGACTCCCGTACGTCTGCTGTTGGGGTATGGATTTTTGCCATTCCCATGTCGAACTGATCATTTACCGGCTGCTGGGCTGCTGTCCTTGCCGCTGAGTCTGCCCTTGCATTTCCTTGAGAAACGGAATCGTTATTTTTCGTGTGGGCTTCATATTTACACACAGCGATTGAGTTAGGCAATAGGACCGCTTCGAAGAGGTCAGAAATCTGATCACGGTGTGTGATGGGCTTTCCGGTGAAGGTCAAGAAGTCCCTGTATTTCCACAGGGTTCTAACATCATGTGGAACTCCGAATGCGTACCTGCGATCGGTTAAATATTCGCTGTCTTTCCCTTGGCAAATTTACATGCCTCAGTCAAGGCAACCAGCTCCGCTGCTTGCGCTGACAGTTGAGAAGGGAGTGATCCCGCTTTGAATACCTCATGGGTAGTTACTACAGCATCCCCAATACAATTCTGGCCTGTCTCCTTGCTCCTGAATGCTGGCCCATCCACAAAAAAAACCCACCATATTTGGATTCTGAAGTGGTGAATTCTGCAAGTCTTGTCTAGGCAGCACATTTCATTAATTACAGCGATACAATCATGTGGGTCTCCTTCTCCTTCTCCAGTGAGAGGACTAGCAGCATTAAGGACGTTACATTGTTTTATTGCAATGTTAGGCATCTCCAAGAACACAGTATTGTATCTGAGTCAACGTGCTGCCGACGTATGTGCTGTCTTTTGCTCAGAAAGCAGCAAGGATACTGCATGTGCGATCAGTTTGGTTAAGTCGCCATAGCCGATTATATAGCAACCACAGTTCGCAGGCATTTACGCAATCCTGCGACTACGAGGTCTAGCTTAGCCGAAAAATAACTTGCCAGCCTGAATTTTCCCCCATGATCCTGCAGCAACACGGATGTCATGCAGCCATGTTTTCATCTACCATTTGACAGAAGGCTTGTTTGGATTCGGAATCCCCAGTGTAGCTGAACTTTGAAACGTCTTTTTCAATTCGACTCGGCCGCTGGGATCCATTGCAACGGACCTTGGTTCTGCTACCCTTTTCCATGGGCCATGTCACTTCAGGGTGCCTCAAGATTTGTGTAATGTGGGATAAACGTTCTTCAGTAGGAGCGTATGCCCAAAAAGGATAGCAATTGTTTCCTCATGTGAGGCCTTGGAATTTGCTGAATTACTTGCACTCTGTCTTGACCAATGGTCTTCCCTTGTTCAGATATTAAGTGACGGAAGAACTTCACCTGTTGTTGCATAACTTTAACCTTTGCGAGACTGGCTTTGTGCCCTTCCCTCGGGCAACGCAAGGGTATCCTTCTCAATTTGTTCCTCTGTCGATGCTAATATTAAGCAATCGTCTACAGATTGCAGAAGCGCAGACCCAGGTGTTAAAACAAGAGTCTCCAGACTCCTGCATAGAGCCTCATTATATATGGTGGGTGACTCACAGTAACATTTACAAAGTCGGTTGAATTCATAAGATTTCCCTTTGAATGAAAAAGTGAACCAGAATTGACCATCTGGATGCACCATTCCACTAAAGAATGTATTTGCTAAATCCACAGTAGGGAACCATTTACTGTCCGGTAGAAATTGAGCTACTACAGTATAGGGTTTGGGAACACTTGATGCGCGTGGGACAACACTGTTATTGACTGCCTGCAGGTCTTGAACAAACCTGCATTCCTCCAGTTCACTTGGAATTTTTGCCTTTTTGATCAGAAAAATGGGAGTTCTCACCGGTGAGTTTACACAGGGGATTATCTCTCTAGCCTATGGGAAGGACTGAAAGACTGGAGTAACTAGGTCCATGGCCTCGGGTTTTAACGGGTATTGTGCCCTGCAAGGACGATACTCCGACTTCGGGATACTCGTATTGGTTCACAACCTCGTATATGCCCCACATCATGATTGCCTTTTACCCATAATTCAATAGGGACCATTATTAATCTTGGGTCTGAGAAGTTTATCTTAGAGAAACGCCAGGCCAGCCTTCTAGGCTCTTCAGGGCTAGAGGGGGTAACCTCAACTGTTCTATTGCCGGAGTTAGACAAATTAATTTCTTCCTATATGTCCGCACATCTGCATTGAACCACATACCCACATCGTCCGAGATCACCCAACATTTCGTTCTTTATGCCTTTAGTACCCATGGCCCCAAATCCTGCCACCAGTCACTGGACACCTTCGCCAGTGACACGCGAGGAGCATAGCCTTCCACATCAAAAATATAGAGTTTACTTGCCATCGCAGGTACTTTACATAAGTTCACACTGACTGCACATCTGTCATCTCTTCAATAAAATTCGCACAATAACAACTGACCTGGTTTAAACCAATACTTCTCTTATGGTTCCTCAGGGATATCGTGGTGTATGTGTGCTGTGCAGTGCATCATATTCTCGCAAAAAAATCGGTGTTAATAGGATTATCATGGTTACCTGCTTCCAGGGCGAGTGAATTGCTCACTGAACTCATTGCTCTCTGGCTTAATAGCCACTCATAGACATACACCAGGGGTCTTGGGTTGTATTTTACAGTTTACACTTGTGAATTTTCCCTTTGAATTACCTGCAAACCCGTCGGAGTACTAAGCAAATACAACCCCAATCTCACTATGAGATCCCAATCCATCAAATGTAAAGGACAGAATTCCGCTAACAAAATTGAGAATTAGAATGGATACACATTACTGATTGCACACAATATGGGTGCGTAAAACTCTCTCATATCACGACGCCTGATGCCTCCATTGAGTTCAGGAACATTCTACTCATCTTTATTGGTGTCAACTCTCTGAACTGTCTTGATTTGAGGTGTCAATATGCTGGCAATGTATCTACCAAAAAGGTAACTGGTGTAACTTCCACATATAACATAGAGGTAGGCATCGACATATACGCATCATTGTTATATTGAACATATTGTCCACACTTCGCAATCTCAATGTTCAATATAGAGTTGGGATATATCTCAGTGCCCGTTAGTAGAAGTGATTAGCATTAGGGATTCTTCGTTGCCAAGTATAAAGGAAAGAGGCTTACCTGTACCTTGTGGCCTGCCCACCTCAACCTCAGTCGTCTCCTGTCAATCACCATGCTGTCCAGCCTCCAGGACCAATTGAGGCTGTCTGTGCGGGCACTGTCTTGACCAGTGGTCCATTGCCCCACAAAAAAAGCACCAGACAGATCTATCTCTGCAAGTGCGCTTTCGCGATCCCTTCCTCTTTTGTGACCTCCACCTGTGCCTCTCTCTTTTCCCGCAGCCACTCCCTCCAATGGCTGAACGACCATTTGCATCATAATACGCTGAGGTTCATGTGATTGCGGTTCCATCTTTAATTTCCGGTTATGGTTCTCTTGAGCCAGTAGTTTTCAGCATGTATCACGTATTGTTCTATCTAATTCAACTTTCCCGTGTCCCAGGTAATACACGAATATTATTACCTATTTTGTTCTTTCATACTTCATTCCATTGATGAAGCTGCTCCTCAGGTGTGCCTCATACGGTGTGATCTCTGCCGTCGGTATGTCCTTGGGTGGTATCAGTCCACAATAGACGTTATCGACTTTCGTGAGGCGCTTAAGGTATTGGGACATTGTCTCGACTTCTTTAGGGATTCTTGCTTCAATTGATTGTGGGTACGATATGCTATTGGTGAATCAGCAGACCCTGAGGCGGCGACCGTTGACTTCGAATCTTCGTGAAGTGGATCTCGTAGGGGGGCTGTAGCTCTTCGAGGGCACACATTAAGGTCAGGATCTGATCCAGTCGTAAGATACTGTCCAGCTTCATTAGGTTGTTTTCCGTGTGTGTATGTGCATGTGCGCTCGTGTTTGTATGTGTACTTGATCTATCTTTATTTCGAGATTTTCTTTCCCTGAAATCAGGCTAAGCTTTCAACATATGATAAGCACTCCAATTCACAGGTTCTATTTTACCGTTCCGTTTCTCCTTCTTTCTCTCCTCCAACGGTGACCTCAGCATTTGCAACTGAATATTACTAAAACTTCCTTCATCCAGAAAAACACATTCCTTGATTTACATTTTTAACTATTTTACAGAAACTGGGCCATAATTATTTAGCATATATTGTATTTTTTCTTGACCATTCCGAGTTGTCTGTCGACCCTCTTTTTGTTTGCTCTTGCTGGAGCCAATTTTCATGGACATTGGAAAAGTGTTCATCTCTCTCTGTCTGTCTCTCCGTCTGTCTATCTGTCTATATCTCTCTCTCTCACGATACCATAATCTTCTCTTTGCCAATATAACTTGCTTTACCTCTGGAGGTCCCCTCTCATTGGGCGCGACCACCTCATTGCCTTGGTTTTCACAAACCAAGACTCCAACGCTGCCCCTGGTGGCTCCAAGTCTCAAACCACCGTTAATCTTGCTGTCTCTTATACTCTCTAGGGACGGCAATCCTTTCCCTTGAGTTTTACTCGAATACCGCACGTGAGTTCACTGGTCCCTCTTCCTGGTTCGTCTATTCTCTTCAAACGAGTCTCTATTTCGGATTTAGCCACAACTCTTACCGCGACTCTGGGGCGATCCACTTATCCCCAGTCCTCTCACTCAAAGTGGCCAATTCAGCGCTCGAAATGAAGTGAAAGACCTTCAAGGCACTGGCGCATACACCTCCTGGGAATCTTCAAAATCTTACACATTCGCTTGGTCCCAGTCGAGCCACCGAGTTTACTGACGTGGAATTTCAATCGACTCGACGCAAATGCTACCAAGAGCAAAGAAAACGTTTATTTTTGAAATTTGCAGAATGGACCCGACACATTTGCAAGACGCCTCATAAAATGGATGCCTGACGGTTTTCACATATTCCCTTTCTACTATATATCGCCTTGCCTCATCACACCTCAAGCCAGGAACCTGGATCAGTCGAGTTCCTTTCCACACATGGAGTTGCTTTTTCTTATTCATTGACTGCTGATATAATAGATTATTGGCCAAGAGAATCAGCTGAAAATTAGGTTGAACTTTATTTTTTTTTTGTCTTTTTGCAAAGTTAGGTCCATACTTCTTTGTTTCAACCATGCTTTCACAAATTTCACAAAAAATGATAATTTTCCATTACAGGGGATCAGGCTGACAGTGACTCAATAAGTGTGATGGACTGAGGATGATAGTGACACAATGAGGGTGAGGTGTCAGCGTGGTAGTGACGCAGACTGTGTGAGTGGATCAGGCCGATAGTTATGCTGTGAGGGGGGTCAGAGTGATAGTGATGCAGTAAGTCTGAGGGATCAGATCAATAGTGACGCAGTAAGTGCGAGATGGTCAGGTTGATAGTGAAGCACTTCATGTGAGGGGTGAGTGTGACAGTGACGCAGTAAGAGTGAGTGGTCAGGCTGATAGTGATGCAGTAAGTGTTACTGTGTCAGGCTCATCCTGACGCATAAAGTGGGAGGGGACAGGGTGATAGTGACATAGTAAGTGTGATGGGGTCTGGCAAAGACTGACGCAGTGAGTTTGAGACAGTCAGGGTGATAGTGAGGGAGGAAGTGTGTGCGTTCAGGCTGGAAGTGACATGGTAAGTTGAAGGCGGCAGGCTGATAGTGGCCAATAAAAGTGAGGTGTGAGGGGAATAGTGACGCGGTAAGTGTGAGGTGTCAGGCTGTTAGTGATGCGGTAAGTGTGAGGAGTCAGTCTGATAGTGAACTAGTAAGTGGGAGGGGGTCAGGCTGATAGAGACGCAGCAAGTG
The DNA here is from genome assembly GCF_047496795.1 of Chiloscyllium punctatum. NCBI lineage: Eukaryota > Metazoa > Chordata > Chondrichthyes > Orectolobiformes > Hemiscylliidae > Chiloscyllium > Chiloscyllium punctatum. The sequence goes on from NW_027310162.1 coordinate 32,085, forward strand.
TGGGGGTCAGGCTGATAGTGTCACAGTATGTGCGAGTGTCAGGCTGATAGTGACGCAGTAAGTGTGTTGGGAGCAGAGTGATAGGAACGCAATAAGTGTGAGCGGCTTTGGATGATAGTGACAGGTCAGTATGAGGGGGAGGATGGTAATGATCCAGTGAGTGTGAGGTGTCAGGATGACAGTGAAGCAGAGTGTGTGAATGTGTCATTGTGATGGTGACATGGGAAGTGTGATGGGGTCAGGGTGACAGTGACGCAGATGCTTTCAGGGTGTCAGGTTGTAGTGATGCAGTAATTGTGAGGGGTCAGGGTGATAGTGACGCAGAGAGTTTGAGATGTCAGTGTGATAGTGATGCAGAACATTTGACGGGCCAGGTTTATCGTGACACAGTATGGGCAAGGGGTCAGGGTGACATTGATGAGGATGCACTCACAGGGCCAGGTTGTAATAAAACTGTAAATGTGAGTGTCACAGGCTGATAATGATGAAGTAAATGCGATGGGGTAAGGCGGTTAGGGATGCAGTAAGTGTGCAGGGGTAGTGCTAGAAGTGACGCAGTAAATGTGAGTGTTGAAGTTGATAGTGATGCATTAGGTTTGAAGAATCAGGCTGATCTTGACGCAGTAAGCGTGACGTTGTCAGGATGATAGTTACGCTGTAAGTGTAGGGGGCACAATGATCTTGACGCAGTAAGAGTGGGGAGTCAGGGTGATAGTCACGCAGTAAACATGTGTGGGTAAGCCTGATCATGTTGCAGTATATGTGAGGGAGTCAGCCTGGTGGTGGCGCAGTATGTGTGAAATGGTCAGGCTGATATTGATGCAGTTCGTGTGTTGGGGTCAAAGTGATAGTGACACAATAGGTGTAAGCGGCTCAGGATGATAGTGACACAGTGGATGTGATATACCAGTGTAATAGTGACGCAGTAAGTGTAAGGGGTCAGGATGACAGTGACACTAAGTGTACAACCCTCAGTGTGATAGTGCCACAGCAAGTGTGGAGTGTCAGGATGTAAATGACATCGTAAGTGAGAGAGGGGCATTGCGATAGTGAAGCAGTAAGTGTGAGGGGGTCAGGCTGATCATGACACAGTCAATGTGACGGGGTAGTGTTTTAGTGACAAGATAAGTGTGAGACGTCAGTCTGATACTGACACAATAAATGTGATGGAGTCAGGCTGATAGTGACACAGTAAGTGTGAGGGGTCAGCCTGATAGTGATACAATATGTGTAAGGATTCAGGGTGATAGTAACATGGGAAGTGTGAGGGCGTGACTGAAAATGATGCAATAAGTGTGTGGTGGTGAGGCTGATGTGGACGCAATAAAAATAAGGCCGGCAAGGTGAAATGGCAAAGACTGTGTGAGTGGGTCAGGGTGATAGTGACGCAGTAAATGTGAGGAGGTCAGGGTGAGAATGATGCAGTAAATGAGAGAGACGATCAGAGTGAGAGTGACACAGTAAGTCTGAGGGGTCAGACTGATATTGACGCAGTAAGTATGAAGGGGTCAGGCTGAGAGTGACACAGTCAGTGTGAGGGGGAGAGTTTTAGTCATATAGTAAGTGCGATGCGTCAGTCTGAAACTGATACAAAAAGTGTGAGTGGGTCAGGGTGATTTTGACACAGTACGTCTGAGGGGTCAGGCTGTTAGTGACACAATCAGTGTGATGGGGCAGAGTTTTAGTAACATGGTAAGCGTGAGGCGTCAGTCTGATACTGACACAAAAAGTGTGATGGAGTCGGGCTGATAGTGACGCAGTAGGTTTTAGGAGTGAGGGTGATATTAACATACGAAGTGCGAGGGCGTCATTGATAGGGACGCAATATATGTGTGGCTGTCAGGCTGATAGTCACGCAGTAAAAATGAGGATGTCAAGGTAAAACTGGTGCAGTAAGTGTGAGGATGGCAGATGGACAGTGATGCAGTAAGTGTGAGGGGTTCACGCTGATATTGAGGCATGCAAGTGTGAGGGGCCAGTTTGATAGTGACGCTGTGTGCTGTCGGGTCTGGCTGATAACGACGCAGAAAATGTGAGTGTCTCAGTGTGATAGTGACGCATTACGTGTGAGAGGGTCAGGGTGATAATGACAGAGAAAGTGTGAGGGGGTTGATAGTGATGCTGCAATTGTGAGCTTGATCAGGGGGATAGTGAGGGGCTCAGGCTAATAGCGACACAGCAGTTGTGAGGGGGTCAGGGTAGTAATGACGCAAAACGTGTGAGCGGGTCAGGCTAATAGTGATGCAGTATGTGTGAGGTGTCAGGCCGATAGTGACGCAGTAAAGGTAAGAGTGTTGGTGTGCGAGTGACGCAGTAAGTGTGAGCCGCTCAGGATGATAGTGACGCAATAAGCGTGAGGTTTCAGGTAGACACCCATGCAGTCAGTGTGACGTGTTCGGGGTGACAGTGACGCGGACAATTTGAGGGTGTCAGATTGAGAGTGACACAGGAAATGTGTGCAGGGTCTGGCTGAAGGTGATGCAAGAAGAGTGAAAGGTTCAGTGTGATCTGGACTCACTAAGTTTGGGGGGGCAAGGTGATAGTGATGCTGTAAGTATGAGTAAGTCAGTCTGATAGTTACACAGTTCATTTGAAGGGATCAGGCTGGTAGTGATGCAGTAAGCGTGAGGGGGTCAGGCTGATATTGATGCACGAAGTGAGAGAGTGTCAAGGTGATGGTGACGCATTAAGTGTGAGCATGTTAGAGAGAGAACGACGCCGTTAGTGAGTGGGATTTGGCTGATAGGGATGCAGTAGGTGCGCATGTGTCAGGGTGTGAGTGATGCAGGAAGTATGAGTGTGCCAGAGGAATAGTGACGCATTAAATATGAGGGGGTCAGAGTGATTGTGACGCAGTAATTCTGAGGGGATCAGAGAGATACCAATGCAGTAAGCATGAGGGGGTCAGGCTGTTAGTGATGCTGTCAGTGTGAGTGTTGAAGCTCATAGTGAAGCAGTAGGTGTGAGGTGGTCAGTGTGATGGTGGCGCAGTAAATGTGAGAGGGTCAAGGTGATAGTGACATAGCAAGTTTGAGGAAGCAGTGTTGTAGTGATATGGTAAGTGAGAGGCGTCAGTCTGGTACTTACATAATAAATATGATGGAGGCAGGCTGATAGAGACACAGTAAGTGTAAGGAGTCAGGGTAATAGTAACATAGGAAGTGTAAGGGCGTGACTGATAGTGACAAAGTAAGTGTTTGGCAGTCAGGCTGAAAATGACGCAGTCAAAATGAGGGTCTCGAAGCGAAAGTGGCGCAGTAAATGTGAGGGCGCCAGATGGAGAGTTATGCAGTAAGTTTGAGGGGTTCACGCTGATATTAAGGGGGTAAGTGTGAGGGGTCAGGTCTATAGTGATGCAGTAAGTGTCGGCGGGTCAGGCTGATAGTGATGCATTCAAAGACCAAATATCCAAGGCTCACTGTAGTGCTGATTAGCGAGACTTTTCAAGGCTAAGACAAAAATTAATAGTTCTCATCCTGGTCATAAATCACAACGCTTCATTTTAAAATTGTCCTCTCCTGCTTCTAGATTCACCAATGAGGGAACAAAATTTAATTGCACCACCCTGTTTATCTCTTCAAATATTTTGCAACTCTCAATGAGATTGCCTCTCTTGTTTTGAAACTGTTAAAAAAAGAACGAATTTGCCCAATTTCAATTCACAGGACTAACGTTCCTCCATGACATCAAGACTAATCACCATTCGTGGTATTCCTCATATGGCATTAGTATCTTTCCTAAATTGAGGATTATAATTCCTCATACTGTCGTCCAAGTGCGGTCGAACTGAGCCACAATACGTTGGAAATAATGCTTCGTTCTCGTGCCCTGAAATCCTTCTGCAGCTTTCACAACAGACTTTTACAACTGCTACTAGACTTCAATGACTTATTAAAAACTTCTCCAAAATGCAATTCTAAAAATCTGTACATCAGACTTTCTACTTCAAACCTTCGACAAATAATCTCCACACATTTCCCTCCTGACAAGTATGATAAAGTCAAATCCTTGCTATTTATTAAATCATGAGGGACATGGATAGGTTGACTCGTCAAGGTGTTTTCCTGCTGGTGAGGAAGTCAAAATTTAGAAAACATCGTTTTAAAATTAGTGGGTAAGGATTTAAAAGGGACGTCAGGGGCAACTTTTTCAGTCGTGTCCAGAATGAGCTGCCAGAGAAATTGTTGGAGACTTGTACAACTGTAACATTTAATGGCATCTGGATGGATATATGAGTAACAAGGTTTAGAGGGATGTGGTCCAAATGTTGGCAAATGGGACCTATTAATTTAGGATAACTGTCCACCATGGTCAAGTTGGAAAGAAGGGCCACTTTCCGTGCTGTATTGCTCAAGGACTCGATGACTCTAGAACAACCGCCAACACCTTTGCAAATGATTTCGTCAAGACGATTTCAAGTTCCAAATCTTCGGTCAATCGTCCTCTCTTGTGCTCACAAGTTCATTACCTGATGTCAGAACTTACGGATTAGTTGCTGGATCCATTCCTGTAAATTGATTCTGCATTCTTTCTAATACCAATTTTTTTTACGAATGTAGCTAGTGTTTATGGACTTAGCATCAATATTTCTAATACCATATTTCGATGAATATTAAAATACAACTTTAGCACCGGATGATGAGCAATTGAGTCAAAATCGATCGGACACAGTGAGACAATGATCCTCTCTTCATGTGGTGTACATCCGTGACTCTGTAATTCGACGAAGAATCATTCCCACAACTTCAGCTGTGTCAGAATCTAGTTTGCGGTGAAAGCCTGTCAATCTGCTAAGGTAACGTTCGTCTGGGTCTCTGCAAAGGATTTGGCGAAATCTTTGGGTCTTGACAATTGGTTCTTCAAACAAATTGCGTATTTCATGAATTCAGTTCTTCTCCTATGAAAATTGGCAATTTTGCTGCAGCTGTGATGGCTGAGAGGTTAAGGCGTTGGATTTGAAACCTGCGCAGGTTCGAATCCTGTTTACAGCGTTGAATCTTTTAAAAGTCATTAATTCCTTTGCAGAATTTGGATTTCGTGGAGCTTGAGCTTTGCATTCAATCGAAAGTAAATTTTCATCTGTGAAGAATCCGAAGTAATATCAAGACGTCAAATTGAATAAATTATATGTCGAGACACAAAAAGCCACCAACTTCCAACACGAATCAGTTTCAATACATTTGTCGAACTATCGTGAAATTTGGATGTTCGGAGGGGTGGGGGGAGTGGAATTAAGCAAAACAAGAAGCAATGCAATACATTACCTGCAGGTGATGAGTTTTCTTTTAGGATCAGTTGAAAGTGAAGCTAAGAAAGTTCAACCTAATTTACAGCTGACTCTCAAGGTCAATAATCTATTATATCAGCAATCAATGAATTAGAAAAAGCATCTCCATGTGTGGAAAGGAACTCGACTGATCCAGGTTCCTGGCTTGAGGTGTGATAAGGCAAGGCGATATCAGCGGAGTAGAAATTTCTGGAAATACTAGAAATGGAATGTTAACGGCCTTCTGCTGTCCACATTCGTAAGAAACTGTGCATTAAGAACTGAATTTGAAAATTAACGATGAAAATCAGACTTAGCCCTCTGCTTGTGGTGTAGCATTGTTCAGAACAATAGGTTGTTGTTGAGGCTAAAATTGACCAAAATAATCGATGGGGATCTTATCCACGGCCTTCGTTGGAGCAGTTGGTGTGGAGAGCTCAGCTTGAAGAACCATATGCCAATTATTCATCTTGGCTGACTGAATTGCTTAGTTAAACATACTCCCAGTTTAATGTAAAAACCTTTGCTATCAGAGCTACATGTTTTCATGTCAGCATGTTCCGGTATGAGAAAACACTCCATGGAGTAGATGTGACTTAAATTTTGACTCTAACGTCAGAGATGTTGACACATTTCAGCCCCAAAACAGCACTACCATTGGTATCAAATCAAACTGAACAAAGGACTACTTCCCTTAGTCATTTCCTTTCTGCAGACTCTGCCAATGGACCGTTCAGGCCCGATGTAGGAATAGGGCGTGGTGACATCTGTTCGCAAGTGGATCACTTCATTCTTGCTCACGGTCCATAAACCGTAATTCATTTTGAACTTCTTAGCCATCAGCATGATAAGTGGTACATAATGCACAGGTTTGCTTCTCGAAAGAAAGAGCGAAATCTTATTCAATGCAGAAGCAAATTCAAGTTGTCCCTGGTCGACCAGAAGACAGATATCGCGAAACAAAGTGAATACAGAAAACAATCAATGTTTTCTGGGAGTCAAAAAATGTATTGGAAGAATGGAAACATATATTTGGAATTAAAGTCACATACCACTTCCAGACTAAATGTTCTTGAACCGTTATCTTAATTTGACCTTCATGTCCACCATTGCTGCAAAAATTGTCTTAACAACTCAGTACTTTGTGTTCTTTGATATTGTCTCCTTCATGTTTCTCTTGATTTTGAAACTAAAACCGAGCAATAGCAATGCACCCTATTTCACTTGCAAAGATCAGAAGAAGATCAATTTATAAGAGAACAGAAATAAAGCTACGTCTGTCTTCCGAGAGAAAACACAGTTACCATTTCGACTACCAAAAGTCTTCTTCAGAAGTCTGCGCAATGAACACGAAATATTCGACCGAAAATCAAAAAAAGAAGCCATAATGCCGCGAATACAACACCCGCAAGCGCAGCAAGTCCTACTCGAATATGTTGTATTACTACTCTCAACATCAGTGGAGAACGGAACAAAGCTCATTCTGCAGTTATCAACCTGTTATGACGTAGTTTGTAAAGTCAGAAATATGATGAGGTAAAAAGCGGGATGAAAGCGGGATATCAGAAGTCTGAAAAAAGCAAGTGCGTGCTTTGCTTTGAAGAATGTTGGCAGTGATGCAAATGGAAATTAACTACAGTGATATGGGCTTCATTAATACTCAGAATCCTTGCAACACACAGCAATTCTTTTTGCTGGGTTTCTGTTCTGCCATTTTATAATCACGACTGCTGTCGGGTTTGGTTTCCATTCCAGGCTTAGGTGACTGCCTGATGGAAGTTTGCACATTCGCCCAATTTCTGTGTGGTAGCTCTGGTTTGCTGCCACATTCTAAACGTTTGCAGGTTATTTGGATTCGCCATTGAATGCACACGGTTACAGAGACAGGGATGTGGAGAGTGTCTGGATAGGACGTACTTCAGAGGATTTTAGTGAACTTAAATAGACAGAGTGAGGTTAGTCTGCTGTTTCCTGGGTGAGCTACATGGACAGAGAGGGGTCAGGGTATTCTTCCCTGAGGGGCAGACATTGACACAGTTGCATTAGTTGCTCTTACCTTGTGTCAGTCACGCAGATACAGTAGGGTCTGTTTGCCCTTCCCTGGGCGAATTTCTTTCACAGTTTGGTGACAGTCTGCTCTTCCCTGCCTGAGCGAAACAGAAAGAGCGGGGTCAGTATTCTCTTCCCTCGATAATTTATGTTGACAGTCTGGCCTCCGCCTGCTCTTCTCTGGCGAGTTACATTGGTAGAGTGGGGTTAGTGTTCATTCATTGGGTGAGTGCCACAGACAGAATGGGATCAGTCTGCTCTTCCCTGAGTGAATTACATTTATAGAGTGGGGTCAGACTGCTCTTCAGTGAATGACTTATATTGACCGTGTGGGATAAATCTGCTGAGTTACACTGAGAGTGTGGGGTCAGTATGCCCTTCCCTCGGTGAGTAACACTGACTGAGTGGCGTCAGTTTTCTCTTCCCTCAGTGAGTTACATTCACAGAGCGGCATCAGTCTACTCTTTCCTGTTCGAGTTACATTGACAGAGTGGCGTCAGTCTGCTTTTCACAGAGTGAGTTACTTGGACAGTGTGCGATCAGTCTGCTCTTCCCTGGGTGAGTTGCATTGACAGAGTGGCGTCAGTCTGCAATTTCCTAGTTGTGTTAAAGTGATCGCGTGATGTCAGAGTGCTCTTCCCTGGTTGAGTCACATTGACAGATTGGGCTTCATCTGCTCTTCCCTGGGAGAGTCATATTAACAGAATGGGGTCAGTCTGCTCCTTTCTGAGTGAGTAATATCACAGAGTGCACTCAGTCTGTTATTCCCTGGGTGAGCTACGTTAAGAGAGTGGTGTCAGTCTGCTCCTCCACGGTCGTGTTACTTTCTCAGAATCGTGACAGTGTGCTCTTCTATGTCTGAGTTTAACAGCAAGAATGGTTTCATTACTGTCTTCGTTGGATGATTCACATCGACAGAATGGAATAAGTCTTCTCTTCTCTGAGTGAGTTACTTTGACAGAGTGGGGTCAGGCTCGTCTCCCTGCTTGTGTTTCATTGACAGAATCAGATCAGCCTACTCTTTCCTGGATGAGTGACAAAGACAGAATGGGTTCCAGCCTGCTCTTCTCTGAATGAGTTACGTTGACAGACTGGCATCAGTCTGCTCTTTCTTGGGTAAATTTTACTGACTGAGTGGCGTCAGTCTTCCATTTGCTGGGTGAGTTACATATAAAGTGTTGGGTCAGTCTGCTCTTCCCTGGATGACTAACATTGACAGAGTGGCGTCGGTCTACTCTTCCCTGGGTGAGTTACATTAACAGAGTGCTGTCAGGCCATAATTTCCTCGTTGAGTTACATTGATCGTGTGATGTCAGACTTCTGTCCACTGGTTGAGTTACATTGACAGAGTGGGGTCTATCTGCTCTTCCCTGGGTGAGTTACGTTAGCAGTTTGGGATCAGTCTGCTTTCCGCAATCCAGGAACTCCATCTCTAGCGGTTTCTTGTCAGTACCTTCATATTAAGGATTTGAGGAGTTAACAAAAGTAACTCGTCCTCTATATCTTTGGGATAATTAGGGATGGGCAGTGAATCTTATCTCATTGAAAGACAACTGTGTCCCAGAAATGCATGTTCTAATTCGACATTGCAAGCGGTCGGAAATAAATTGAGGAGAGGTGCAGGGTAGAATAATTAAAGTCAAATGCACTGATGCCTAGGAGACATGACACAAGATTTGAGTGTGGAGCTGATGGTGCAAGGCTCAGTGTCAGTGCTATTGGTTCAGCATTTATTCCTCACTGTTCGCAATGACTCAGACACCACTGCTGTCAATTCACAACAATGAGCGTGTTCATCTTGGTTTGAAAATCCCTGCGTGTGTATTAATGTGGTTTATGGGACGCGAGAGGAGATGGGCACATCCTCTTTATTCTGTCAGTTTAAACAGACGAAAATATCTGTTGGATGCCAATGCAAGAGGATACTGTCTTTTTCTGTGCCTTTTTAGTGGGGCATGCTCAGCATTGATTCGTCTGTTTTTGCACAAGCAGCGTTTGATTGCCATTCATACTGAGCAACATTAATACAGAGAACGCGTTTTCGAATTCCTGTGATCAAGTAGTTCAGGCATTGCACATATGGACGAGCAATCTGGCTTTTAACGTGGCGCCATGGCTTAGCTGGTGAAAGCAGCTCCCATCACACTGGTGCCTACTCATTGTATTGAAAGCTCGTTTTTTCTCGCAGTATTGTGTTGCTGATCGAGAAACTCAGTGTCCTGTTTGAATCGCTGTACATTCTGATTTCGCGTTCTGGCTTCATTTTCCTGGTTTAAATCCAGTACTGTAGGTTGCTTTTTTAACTACTATTTTAACCTGGAGATTCTTCCCGCAGTTCCACAAGCACTTCTGCTTCTCATCCTCTTATTCTCATTCCTTCATTCCCAGTTTTGTGGAAATTAAGTGGTGAGGCAGGAGACACTGCAGCATTCCCAGGAAATGTTGTGGTAATGGCACTGACACCACGACATGATCACCCTCATTCTCTGCTGTCACCATTCATTCGTTGTACACCAACAATAAATGCATCGTTGTTCTACTTCAGCTATCATGTAATTACTTTCTTCTTCTGTTGGATAAGGAAATCAACTTTAACTTCGAAAGGGTCTTTAGATTTTGAGGAAGAAATGTCTCCTTGCCTCAGGTCGAAGTGACAGACGCATTATCCAGAGAATGTGATACTACTTCGACCGACTCCAGCCAGGCGTCAGAAAGCCTCTCAGCAGTTCGAATCTCAAACTGTCTCTGAACGTCAGGCTTTTCAAGAGCAGAAATGGGAAATGAGGGATATGGACAGACAGAGAGTTGGAGAATGTGAAAAAGGCCCAGGAGGATACAGAGACAAATATAGAATAAAAAAAGACACATATTGAGTCAGACACTGAAAGAAACAATTCTCCATTCGGCGTGACTGCTAAATAACGGAAACTAAAAGGAAATGTAGACATTAAAATGTAGCCTTCCATCAGCTCAGGAAAATGAAAGTAGCATGACAGCTGATTAAGTCCTTTTAAGATTGTAAATTCGATGTTGGTAATCTCAAGAGTGATTTTGATAAATATCCTGATTCGACAGGTAAGATTATCATTTTCCCAACAGTATAATCTAGAAGTCTATAACTAACCTGTTTCCTGTCTATCTTAAGAAAAAAAACCTGTTGCTCTCCACAGATGTTGCCAGTTGTAGCGGGTTTCTCTATCAATTCTCGATTTTAGTTTATATTTCCAAAACCTGTATCTTTTTGGCTTTTGATAACCTGGCACAAAACCAAGCATTACCAGGTTCGGACCAGTGGTAAGAAATACTGGTACCACGATATATTTGCACAATAAAACATGCATTCCCTGTCCGAGAATAGAACCAACACTATTGCGGTTAGAGTACGAAATCCAAACTACGAGATTACACGGAATAAAGACAGACGCTCTTCAACTTAATCTCGATGAAATGGATTTTCCATTTCATTTCTGATCAGTTCCACGGCAGATTGGTTTCTACTCGTCTTCAAGTTTTGCAGAATGGAAAATCCAATTTGGCCCATGGTGCAGTCTGGTTTAAAGACATTCATCTATTCTATTCCCAGTTTCCAGCTTTTGTCCATAACCTTATGTGTCCTGATGTTTCCAGTGCAAATGGCAGTGAGGTTCTCACTTTGATCTTAGATGACACAACAAGAGGATTGAAGTTTGACATACTCACACTGTGTTATTACCCACGTCGTGTCTCCCACAGAAAGAGACACACAGACACATTCCCCGAGAATCGCAATAACGTCATATTCCCAGGCACCAACCTAAGCCCTAAGTTCATCTGTCTATACTCCATGCATTAAAGTCGATGCATTTCAGGCCACCAGTTATTTTGCATTCATCTGCTCTCTGCCTACTCTTCCCATTATTAATGCTATCTTCCAGATTCTTAGCGTTTCCAGTTTCCACCTCACTGCCGACCTGTTTAATCTTGTGGGTCCCAGCCCCCTGCCACATTAGTATAAAACCTCCCCAACCGCAGTCGCAAAAACTCCCGAAAGGACATACGATCCCATCTGGTTCAGATGTAGATCGTCAATTTTCTTATAGTCCCACATACCCCAGAACTGATCACAAAATCCAACAAATCTGAAACCCGCCCTGCAGCACCATTCCTCAACTCACGTGTTCTCCATGCCGTTTTTTTTATTCATTTCTACGCTGGCAGTCACATGGCACCGGCAGTAATCCGGAGATTACTACCTTTGAGGTCCTCCTCTTTAATTTCTCTCCTAGCTCTCTGAATTCTCCCTGCAGGTCCTCATCTCGTTTTTTTTTTCGTTGGTGCCTGTACGCACCAAGACAACTGACTGTTCACGATCCCCTTTTCGAATGCTCTTCAGCCGATGGGCGACATCCCTGGCCTGAGCACCTGGGAGGCAACATAACTCTCCAGAATTGCTGACACTCCACAGTGAGTCCACCCGCAGCTCCAGAGTGGCCACGCGGTCAAACAAGTGCTGCAGCTGGACACACTTCTTGCAAGTGTAAATTTAGAAAACCTTTACAAGGATTTGCAAGGTTTGCACTGCTTGGACATGAGAACGAAACTGAATAGGCTTCGTCAGATTCCCAGGAGCTTCAGGGCTTAGATATGGCCTCACAGAATTTTATCAAATCATGAGGAAGACAGACAGAGTAAATAGTCAGGGAGCACTTCTTCACAAGACACACGAGTTCAAATCTACATAGCAAATATTTAACGTGAGAGAGTAAAAATTTAAAAGTGACGTGAGGGACACTTGTTGTTCACACAGAACTTTTGTGTGTGTGGAATGGATTGCCACATTTAGTGGCGGAGTCTGGTGCACTCACAACATTTCAAAGGCATCTGAATGGGTGTATAGACAGGAAGACCTCGGAGAGATAAGGCACAAATATTGACAGATATGTATGGATTAAATTCGGTTATCTATTCAGCAAGGGCAAGTTGGATCGCGGGATTTGTTTCCATGCTCGACAAGTCTGAGATGCTCCAGCCACCGGCAACGGTTTGAATACACCATTTGCAAAAAAAACGCATGATGTTTGTAACTCAGTCAGCGAGTTTGGCTATTTTGTTTGGGGGGTGGATGAGCCCAACCGATCCAGAGATTAAGGTTTTCCGGATGTTTGCTGCCAATGACCATTCTTCTTGACACTTTCCCAAGTTTGCCATCAAAGATATTGGCTGAAGAAAAATACCTCACATATCGCATTACCCACTTTGCTCTCCAGCGAATCCAAAAACTGACAGCTCTTATCGGGGAACAGAATCAAAACTGAAAAGGCAGTATCATGATCAGACACACCGAAACTTAAGTGCTATCTGTGAGGCACTGTGAGTCGTCTCTGACATAAAAAACTCGCACTAATAATAGCGAGGCAATTCCAAACCTACTGGAGATTTAGTGTATTGCAAAGTCCCAGAAAGTGCTTAAGTATCATAAAAAAAACAGAACAACATCGAACCATTAAAAGTGAACATTTCCAATTATATCCGTGATTAAATTAGGCCATAAATGCGCCGGTGCCACCATCTGATCAAGAGAGCCAATCACCTTTCTCCCTCACCAGGACAGTAATGAAGGAAATGAAAGTATAGCAACGTTTCACATCGCGATTGCCCACCTTTTCGCCATAGCATCAAACAACAGCGAACAGATTCAATGCAGGATCTTCTTTCGAAATAACGGTGAAATAACTATATCTATTCACTTTCAGAGTAAACTGGGAACAACGCAAGTTTTCTGGAATATGAATAACCAACGTAGACTACTTGGGTCCCAGATTCTACTGATGCACAGACTTTCATATGAAAAGGTAACTTGGGTGATTGCTCTGCACCTAGAAATCTTTTGGCTGCCTTCTGTTTGCCCTGTCACATTAAACCTGTGCTGCTCTAATCGAATTTGTAGTTCTTGCCATTTGTCCGTATTGCTACTAGGGACAGCTGGTCGCGGCAACTCGTGACTGCCACACAAATTCTTTGCCAAAATTGGATAGTCCCGCAACGTGATTCGCAGTGCACGAACTTCGCAACGAGGATATGCCAAGCAGCAAGTTAAAAAGCACGCTTCCGTTTCTTAAAGTAAGCTTCTAGGAACTGACAGCCAGATTCCTCCTTACACTCAGAATTATGACAACACATAAACCAACAGCCTCTCTCAGAGACAAGTGACCAATGCCCATCTTGTGCCAGAGAAACTTAGTTGACAAGATTGCACGCAGGGACTGCACAGAAAAATATAGCGGAGAAGCAGACAGACGACCATCGAGCTGGATTCATGCAGTTCAGTTACCCTGTAAACCCCATGCACAGCTGTTCCTTGTAGGTACACACAGGGCACTGAGTGTCTCTGACTCCGGGACTTGGAACTCGGATTATATGACCGTCTGCAGCACTGGTTACTTCCTTGTGTGAGGAAACTCCTAACGGAACATATGTAAAACACGATAGTTCATTGAGAAATACGTCCAAAATAGTACCCAAGAGGAGTATTTCTGTTGTGTTTCTAGTCCTGTTCCTGACAGGACATCCAGCATTGGACTTATTGTGTGCTTCCTGACGGTTCGGTGCATGCTTCCGTGATCGCATTGTGTGCAGTAAACTGCATTTTAGCGTTTGGCCTCTATTTTGTTTTCCTCTTCTCGTGCACAATTGCAACACAGTAAACGATCAATTAATATTGGGAAATGACATACACAGGCGTGTGAAAAGCCCAGATTCCGTGGCAATTATGCAATTGTTAGAGATTACTTTGATTCAGGAGATAAGGATGGAAAGTGTGTTTGGGTAGAGATGAGGAACATTGAGGAAAAAGGAAACCAGCCGGTGTAGCTCAGAAGAACACTAACAATACCCACAGTGTAAAAAAAAACGTACAGGAAAAAAATACCGCCTGTGAATGATAAAAGAAGTCAAGAATTATAGGAGACATTCATTTCCCTTCTTCCTCTCTCGTTTGAATTGTAAAAAGACTTTGAAGAAAAACAATCGAAACATTCCTCTCCTTTAACCACGTCAATTCAGCACGGCCACTTCAACAAACCGGTACATTTTTGAACTGCGGGGGAAAACCAGAGCACGAGCACGCAGCCACGGGGAGAAAGTGCAAACTCCACACATTCAGTTGCTTGAGGCTGGAAGTGACCCTGATTCTGTGGCAATATGAAACAGCAGCGCTCACGAATGTGTCAGCGTGAGATGGGACTTATTTGCCGTCTTTAATTGGGAAAAAACATGAAGTCTTATTTTAGGACAAAACGTAAAACTTAGTTAGAGCGCTCGAGGGTTCCAACGATATCAGGAAAGACCCAAAAAGAGAGCTGGGAAGACACAGGAGGAGACATGAGAAGTCGTTGGCAGATAGGATCAGGGTTAACCCTAAGGCTTTCCATAGGTATGTCAGCAATAAAAGAATGACGAGAGTTAAATTTGGGACAATCAAGGATAATAGTGGGAAGTAGTGTGTGGAGTCAGAGGAGATAGAGGAAGTACTAAATAAATATTTTTCGACAGTGTTCGCTATAGAAAATGAAAATGTTGGCGAGGAAGATACAGAGATACTTGCGTCTAGACTAGAAGAGGTTGAGGTTCACAAGGAAGAGATATTCGAAATACTGCAGAGTGTGAAAATAGATAAGTCAGCTGGACCGGATGGGATCTATCTGATGTTGTCTAGCAAATGCACTGCAGGAAGGTACAAATCAAGCTGATACGAACAACGGCTCGTTTTGAGCCGCTAATTTGCAGTGAAGTGGCGGCGCCAATAAAAGGTGTCACGCATCTCGTCTAATTCCACATCCTGAGCTCGAAATGACCAGATGTCTCTCGCTGAGTTTCGGCAGGGTCCTGATTGGACGACACCATGACACGTTTTCACTGGCGTGGATCATTAAATCGCGTCGGGACTGTGAATAAAACGATGGAAACTTCCAGCAGAGAAGGAGGCGACCCTGAAGCAGGCAGCTGAGGACAAATGTTTCTCCTTTGCCAATGAAAGGCACTGCTTCACAAATTGGAAACTTCGAAGTGATGTAGTGTTGGTGATTATCTTCGCTGCTTGTTCACCATTTTAATTCTGATTCCGTAAAAGTCCATGGCATTACATATCGACATTCTACCAGCACTCAGCTTGTCTCTTGGGCCAGTGGCGTAATGGATGACGCGTCTGACTTTGAATCCGAAGATTGCAGTTTCGCGTCCTACCTGGCTCGAGGAGAAATGTCGCACTTTAACCGTGGTCCGCGTTGATGCTCCCCTGTGAAGTCCTGCTGGGGTGTCGCTTCTGTGCTTCCGCATTTAAAACTTGCATTTGTCCTATTGTCCATTTCAAATTCCAGCTCACCACAACGGAGACTGATGTCGGTTTGGGGCTATCTTTCTGTGTGTCTCCCTTTGTGGGTGAAAATGAGCATTAGTTCCTCAAAAGCGTTACAAGTCGTTGCAGAAGTGTTGTACTTTTGTCCCATTTAAGAGCAAAGGATACAGTCATTGACATTTGCCCTAGGAACATTAGAACACACGAGACTTTGGGCCAAAGTTGGAAAATGCGACTAGAATAGATGGCTCTCTGATTAGCCACAATGCACACAGGCGGAATGGCCTTTTCCCACTTTCTAAATCTTCGAAGACAAGTTGAAAATAATCTGCAACGAAAATGTTCAGAAAGGGTGTTTTATTTACACCAAATACGGTAGTATCTATCGGCTTGTCTTGTTGTTTACTTGTGAGGATTCGTTACTCTCAGCACCGTGGCCCGGATCATATTCCCGCTCATGGAATGGTTGTATTGTTCAGCTAACATATCGGTGTCCCAGTACTTCTGCCGATTTTCCGATGCGAGCAGGTCATTGGTTTTGTCCAAAACATGATGAATGTTAACATAATACAAATAGCTGCAGTTGCTGGAAATCTGAGCCAAAAATGAAAATTGTTTGCGGAACGCAGAAAGACTGGCAACAGAAACGTCGACTTTCCTGCTCCTCGGATGCTTCCTGACCTGCTGTGCTTTTCCAGCATCACTCTGATCTAAAATCAGGTTTCCAGCATCTGCAGTCCTCACTTTTGCCTAGTTCCTTCAGTGTCGCTGGTTCCCAATTCAAGAACTCCATCTCTAGCGGTTTCATGTCTGTACCTCCATGCCGTGGAGTTGAAGAGTGAAGAAAAGTAACTCGCCCCCTCCATCTCTGGGGAAATTAGGGGCTGAAAGTGAATCGTATCACATTGAAGTATATCTACATGCGACTTAATCTCTGACTTTTATTGGGAACCATCTCTTTCATTGTAACCATCAGGAAAGACCATTTCGTTCGCCAGAAAAAGAAATGAATATGTCACTAACCTTTGTTTGTTTCATGTCCAAGAATACTCAGATCAATAGCTCCCTTGATTACCTCTGCTCGTCGTGTTCGCAAAGAGATCTAGCAAATTGCCAAGTGTGATTTTCCTGTCAATAATAATTTTTACTCAATTCGGCTGCAAATATCTTTTCCTTTGACAGCAAAGGTATGAAAGGAGATGGAAGCATTTCACTCAAGTCAGCGGCAGCTTTCAATGAGATCACGGCTGATTTGGTAAATGCTCAAGTGCGCAGTACTGTCTGTAGTCATGGACGAGTGGTTTAGGCGATGGATTAGAAATCCATTGGGGTTTCCCCATGTATGTTTGAGTCCTGCTGCCTACGTTCTAAATGCTTTCCTGCTGCAACAATTCAATGTTCAGGAAGCCTTTTTTGCAAACCAGGCCTGTAATTTGATTCGACTTGGGAAACTCGAGTTCTTCATCAGAAATGTTCCATATTTAAAACATCATCTCTGTTTCTCTTTCCAGATACACTGCTCGACACATCGGGTGAAACTCTGCATTCCTGATGAAGGGCTTTGGCCTGAAACGTTGATTTTACTGCACCTCGGATGTTGCCTGAACTGCTGTGCTTTTCCAGCACCACTGATCCAGAGAGGTTTAATGTGCTGTGTTTAGGATCCAGTCTCTATTGCGTCGTGCGTTCGAAACTCAACTTTGCAATATAACAACTAGAGGCAGCTTTTTATGACAGAACTACACAGGTCCTGATATTGCTTTGTGGGTGTGTTTGTTACTCCTCGAGTCTCTCACCCTCTCTGCGATAAACCCGGGAACATGAGCAACTGATTCTTTAAATAATGAGAACTGCTGCTGTCCACATCCTCTCGATCACTGTGTGTTTGGATGTGTACACGCACAATTTTGCTGCCAGTTGCTGTGTCTCAAATGGTCAGAGTATTTGGCTGAAATGTTGGTTGTCCTTGCCCAAAAAGAGCACAGAGCCTCAAATATTTCACATCAAGTATTGAGATCGACCATGTACTGACAATACAACCACGAGAACTCATCCGTGATTGACCCTGAATCCGCAATGAGTGAGACGGTCACGTGCAGCAAAATGTGACCCCACTCTCTACAAGCCCCTGCTGCCAACAGAAAGGGGCCCCTGCAGTTTCAATCAGCGGCTTCCTTCCCAGCCCTGGGACACAGCTCATGGAAACTCCTTCCTCAGGAACGTCTGTTACCGTGTGAAAGGATAAAAAATTCTAATTCAAATTGGAAATTTCATCAGAAGATTGTTTCTGTTTTTAAAACAATTTATAATCAGAATTCCTTTCTCGAATATTTGAACTGGTAAACTTTGTAGGCATGTAGAACAAAGAAAGTGTTGATGGTGAGGACTCTGTCTCTTCAGCAGATGGGATTCCCTACACTCTTATCAGAAATGAATTGGTTTCCTGAGGTATTTTCCCGATTGATTTGCAATCTGCCAGAGTGTTTGGGAATCACTTCGGTGACCTCAGGATCAGGGTCAAAATATGAAAATATTAACAGAGAATCGAAAATCCCGGGGCAAGTCCTAAATGGATTGTAATGGTCTGAAGGAATAAATCTGAGAATTGAAAGACTTGGATAATGTTATTTGCAATGGGGAGGAATGAACGAGATTTTTGAAAATTGCCGTGTCAGCTGAATTAAACTCAGTATGAACTGACAAATTAACCAACACCAATCCTGTCCAGGTACGCTCAGGTGGTAGAGCTTGAGACCTTTAATCTCGATGGTGTGGGGTCCAGACCCACGCCGGGCGCTGTTGTTTGTTAATAGGTTTGCCGCTCTCCTTTAATGTTGCAAGAGCGAATTAGCTTGCTGAGGCAGATTTTGTTTACACATTTTTTTTCCTCCGTTTTTGATCATTCCCTTGCTTTGTGAGTGAAATCTGTCTCCACTGTACTGCAGGTGCAAGAGACAAGGTTATCAGTTCAGCCGAATATGCTATAAATGATGTCGCTTCCAAAATGAGAGGTTCCATTCCAAACGTGCCCCAACCAAAATGTCCAGAGACGTCGAATGCGAATGGCCACATGACAGTGACAGCTGCATGTCAAATGGTGCTGCAATAGAATTAACTGAATGAGAATGCTCTGATGGAAACCGAATGGAACTCTCCCTGAAATTTTCCCAATTCACTCGGTAAATGATGCTGTTGTGTACCCATATGTGTTTACGTAATGAACAGCTTATTGTCAGTAACAGGGGTGGGGGTGATGCAGGGTAGTGAGGTTTCCGTGGGGGTCAGAAGCGATTTGTTCGAATAGGGAATTCAAACGTCCACAGAGCAGACATAGCTGATTGGTCCAGGATCAGACTTTTCCCTTTCGTTTCAGTACCAACAAAAGAAATTGCGGGAAAATTTCAGCAGGTCTGGTAAAATCTTGGAATGGAAAACCGAGTTAAGTCTTCAAGACCAGTGACACTTATTACTGCATGTCCATTTCCGTCTACCTATTTAATTGAATATCTCCTGACTCTCAACTTTATACTCAGTTTCTCTTTTATTACACCGTCTCCAAACATTCTCCTTGTCTCAAAATTTAATAGCAGAACTGTTCCATCTCGCACGTCGCCGAGTTATGAGAGGAGGACTTCGAAATGCACGATTAACTCTGTTTCTATTTCCTTATATACTGGACGGTCAGAGACCAGAAGGCATCGGAGGACAGTTAGAGCTTTCAGCCCATCTAGTTTGCCCACCATTCGGTCATGACTCATATCGTTCCCAAACCAATTTTCAGCCTTCTATCTGTGACACTTAACTCCCCTGAATTTAGGATCCAGTCTTTTTCCCAGAGTGCGAATGAAACTGTCCCAACCGTCTCCACATCTGCTGGCAGCTGTTACACCGTATCTGTGTGTGATCGAGCTCAATTTCAGTCCCACACAGCAAACACGTCTGTTCTGAGCAATGCAATCCCCGCTGCGTGACAGATCGATCGGGTCTCTGACACCACGGTTTTTCTGCGAAGCAGTAGTTAGCTCCTTCACCACCCACAGCAAGGACCGGTGCTTCAAAATGTGGGGACAAAGAACGATAGGCACAAGAGTTTGTACAGGTTAGGTCGAAAGGGTTATTGTCAACTTCAGTGGAGTCCCTGCTTCAGAGTCTGGGTTTCAATCGCCCAGGCCTGGATAAAATTCCAAGTCAGGAAATGAAGATTTATTTCTCTTCTTGTGGCTAATCCGAATGAAAACTATTTTCTGCTACAACAGAGAGCACAGTCCCGGTTCTGCCAGAAGGAATCCAGTGATTGATTGCATCCAACTGGAATCATAGAGTCACAGAGATGTACTGCAGGGAAACAGACCCTTCGTTCAAACCTGTCCATGCGGACCGGAAATCCCAACCCAATTTGGTCCCTCTTGCCAGCACACGGCCCATATCCCTCCAAACCCTTCCTTCTCATATACAATTTAAAATGCCTCCTAAATGTTGCAATTGTACGAGCCTCCACCACATCCTCTGGCAGCCATGGCAGCACATACACCGAATAAATTGTCACTGCAAATCCCCTCTAAGGATCTCGCCCTTCTGAGGTGAAACTATCTCGCTGTTCATTCAATGTCGCTATGTCTAATTCTTGGAACTCCATCCCTATCGACATCATGGCTGTATCACTGTGTTGAGCATTTCGAGGACGAAGTAAAGTAACTTACCATCTCAATCTCTTGAGTAATTATGGTTGGGCAGTGAAGCCTATCCAAAAGAGTGACGTGCATTCTCCAGAATTTCGTTTGAAAGAACGACAGCTTTCAAGTGGACATCCGAAAGTGGTCCGGAACAAAAGTAAAGTTTCGAAGGGAAAGTAGGATAAACTGAAAGTCAATGATGACTGAGATGAAGGAGGCAGAAAGTGCGTGAGGAACTGTTGGTACAAGGATCAATGTCGGTGCTTATGGTTTAGCCCTTACTGCCCACTGTTAACACCAACTCACACACCACTCCTGGTAAATTCACCACAATTACCTTGGTCTCTTGGTATGAGTTTCCCTCTGTGCATATTCAGGCGGTAAATCGGCCCCGAGAGGATGAACGCATACTGTTTATCCGGTCAGGTTAAAGAGGTGAAGGCATCAGTTTGAAATCAAAGCAAGACGAGATTGCCTCTTCCTGTACATTTTCAGTGGACAGTCACCAGCTGTGAACTTCTTTCCTGCACAAGCGGACGTTGATATAAATTCTCATCGAGCAGCTTTATTACAGAAAGGTTGCCCGATTAACTGTGATCAAATACTTCATTAAATGCCCTTCTCGATTTGAAGAACAGTGTCTGTGGTTTCGTCCGTTAATGCATATGGTAATAACCAGACGTTAATGGTGTGAAATGCTGTCAAATGATCTGTACGTTGAAAGTTCATTGTTTAAACTTCTTGTAAAAGCTGTATTGTTTATCCAACATCGCGAAAGTGACGGCTCAGCATGCTTCTTGTGCTTGAGCTCAGACCGTTATTATGTCGTGCTACCAAGCCCTACCACCTGATGTGGACCCATTAGTCTATGTTCTATCCTAATAATTAAACGCAGAATTCTTTTTACTCTGTTCGACAAGGATCTCTTCTACTATTATTCTCCGTCCGTCTTTTCTAGTTTTTTGGGAATAATGAAGAAACGCAGGAGACACTGCAGACTTGCAGGACACTGTTGTAGTAATAACGCATCCAATGAGATAATGGCTCTCATTGTCTGCTGTCACCATTCATTGATTTTCGGCAAACGGCAATGGCATCATAGAAATCCGATAATTGGAGTGAAACTGCTTTTTTTTCTGGTCTATTATGAATACTATTTAGAATTGTAAAAGCTCATAATGTTTTGAGTGAACAAATTTCACCTGATCTCAGACCTAAGTAACACAGACATTACTTGGCGACTGTGAGCCCAGTTCTACACACTCTGGCCGGGGGGGTGGGGGGGGGCGGTAGAAAGCCACGGAACAGGCTCCGATTTTAACACTTTTCCAAGAGTAGAAATGAAAAATGAGGGATATTGACAGACAGAGAGTGGGAGAATGTGGAAGAGAGTGAGATGGTACAGAGAGACAAAGGGACGCAAACAGAAATTCTCCATTCACCATGGCTGCTCATCGACATAAAGGAGAAGAAAAGGGTAATGAAGACCAGCCTTTCACCAACTCAGGGCAACAGCAACAGCATTACAGCCGATAAAGGAATTTTGCATTTTAACAGATGACGTCTGTCAGCTAATGAGTGATTCTGGTAAGTCTGCTGTTTTGCGAAGTGAAATTGACAATTACCCAGGCAATAAAACAATAAAAATCATAAGTAGCCTGAAGTTTTGATATGAAACAATAAATCTCTTTGTCTCCACCGATGCTGTCAGGCCTGCAGAGTTTCTCTCTCAATTCCTGTTGTTGATTCAGATTTCCAGGATTCAAACTTCTTTGTTTTATGCTAGTCTGAATCCTGTTTGTGACAATCCTGGATTAATTGCCAGTTCCATACAAATTCCCTGCTTTGGGAAGGTTGTCAACAACATAAACGGTCAGAGGAAATCCCCCATTGCGACAGCAGTGAGACCACTGAGTCCTTAACAGTAGACCTCCACGGAAAGTGAAATATGGCGCTGTATGTTTTCTCAATGAATCCACTTTTGCTTTTTTCATTTGTGATCATTTTAGCTGCACATTCAGTTTATTTCTTTCTTCCATTTCTGTCAGCTTGGAAAAGGCCTTTCTGCCCATCTGCAGTGCGGGCCATTGGACATTAATCTTTTCGAGTCCAGGAGCTACTATTTCTTGGAGGACCTTCTGCACTGCATCTCGGGTGGGGTGGGTGCGAGGCTGTACCACTATATTCACCTGTCTATAGATACCGGAGAAGGATCTATCTATTCCACACCACCAGGCTTCCTCATCGCTTTTCTGAATCTTGGTTATTATTACCCTTGCCATGGAATCTTCTTCTTTGATAATAGGAAACCGATATCCCGTGTCAGGTGTACCTGTAGCCGTGATGGATACTACTCAGTGCCAGTAACTGGGTACACAAGGATCTCTGCGTAAATATTTATTGCTTTATTTATAGTCGTCCTGGTTACCAAACGGGCATGGGTGGCACGTAAAGGTCAACTTAACATCCTTGGTTAAGTTTACCATCTGCTGTTGTATCCCAGACACCCCTGCCTTCACGACTCGTCCTGCCATGCAGCCCCATATTTCTATGAGTCTTCTAATTATTACTTACACTTATTTGGATCCGGTGTTGTCCAATGTCTCCTCAAGGTCAGCTACACGTTTGCAACGGCTGGCGTGTATCAACGTGGCTCTTTCGGCGATCTTAACAGCTGTCTGTATTGTAGGGAGCCCTTGGAACGGTCCCAGCCAGCTCTTCGTCTTCATGCTTTTGCTCCTGAAGTCTTTCACCACTATCCAGTCTTCAGGTTCTAGATTATGCATCTTCCCTTCTGCTGATTGAGGTAGTGCTTTCCTTCTTTTGATTCTCTATTTGAGACAGAAGTGTGGAGAGATTTATACCGTAACATAATATCTCGTCCTCACAGTGGTCTATTATCAGTTTTACAATCGGTCTTGTCCAATTCCTGTATTGGGCCACCTGCCAAACAAAATCTCAAACGTCCTAATATTTACTCTTCCTCCCCTTCATATACATTAGCACAATTGGAAGTGCCTTTGTCCGTGTAACCTATAGTTCCTCACAACAGTTTGCCAATTTATTTTTAAGCATAGTTTTCTCTCTTTCCACTGCCCCACCGCTCGCTGGGTGATAGGCACATTATTGCCTCACCTTTATTCCCAAGTAATCACTGATCTGCTGTAGGGCAATATTTATAAATGGCTTTCCATTGTCACTGCTTATAACTTTCAGGGATGCCCCATCTCGGAATTATTTCAGCTAGCAAAGCCTTGGCTACTTCACTGCCATCCTGTTTAGACGTGGGAGCACTTCCAGCCCTTGGGAAAACATCAACTATTACCAGACAATGCCTTTTCCCTTCGCTGGGTGTTAGTTCTATAAAATCCATCTTAAATGTTCAAAGGGTGTTTGGGATTGTGGATGTTCTGCCTGATTCAGTTGTATTCCCCTCCACACATTATTAGCGGCACAGATAACACATTATTCACATTATTTGTATGAGTAATGAGTAAATCTCTTTCTGTACCAGCGTGCTGAAATATTGTCGTACATCCCCACTTTTGACACATGGTCCTTACCATGTGTTACTTTGGCAGAGAAAGGGAATAACGATCATGGTAGACAGGGTTTCCCACTGGGACCACACCACACCCATTCGCTCATTCTGCACCCTGCCCTTGTCCATTCACGCTTCTCCTTCGATGTGGCCTGAGACTGTAACTCACATAAGTCTGTTTGGATTACAAATATTTGACATACACATCTCAAACTCATCACTTGGCGGCTGATTGGCTGCCGTCCTTGCCGCTCAGTCTACATTTTCATTGCCTTGAGAAATTGAATCATAATTTTTCCTGTGGGCTTCACATGTACATACAGTGATTGATTTAGGCAAATGGACTGCTTTCAGGAGGTCAGAGATCAGGCCATTTTATGTGATTGGCTTTCCAGTGAAGGTCAAGAAGCCCTTGTTTTTCGACAGGGATCCAAAATTATGTACAACCCCGAATGCATATCTGCTGTTGATGTAAATATTCAGTGTTCTTCCTTTGGCCAATTTACATGGCTCAATCAAGGCAATCAGCTCTGCTGCTTGCGCTGACAGATGAGAAGGAAGTGATCCCGCTTTGACTACCTCGTGGGTAGTTGGTACAACATACCAGACACTAGCCTATCTCTTTGCTTCTGAATGCTGACCTATCCACAATAAAACCCCGTATCCAGATTCTAAATTGGTGAATCCTTTCAGTCTGATCTCGGGCTTCAAATGTCATTAATTACAGCGACACCGTCATGTGGGTGTCCGTCTCCTTCTGTGGGGAGAATACAAGCAGCATTAAGGACGTTACATCGCTTTATTGTCATGTTATGCTTCTCCAAGAGCATAGCATTGTATGTGAGCCAACGTGCAGCCGACATGTGTGCTTTGCTTTGCTCAGAAAGCAGTAAGGATACTGCATGTGTGACCAGTCAGTTTAAGTCAACAAAGCCGACTATGTCCCTGGAAGCTACAACAGCATTTTCAAATGCAGGCACGACACGGAGGCATTTATGCAATCCTGCCGTTATGGGATCTAAGTTGAGGTGAAAAATAAGCTACTGGCCTCAATTTCCCACTCATAATTCTGCATCAGGACAAATGTCATGCAAGCATGCTTCTCATCCACTGATTGTACAAAAGGCTTGTTTGGATTTGGAATCCCAGTGTCGGTGTAGTTTGGAGTGCCATTTGAATTCAACAAAGGCTCTCTAGGCCTCAGGGGTCACAGCAACGGACTCTACCTCTGCAAACCTGAACCATGAACTATGTCACTTTGGGGCACCTGAAGGGTTGCGTAATGCGGGTTAAACATTCTAAGTAGGATCACATGACCAAAAAGGATAACAATTGTTTCTTCATGTGAGGCTTTGAATTTTGCTGGTTTGCTTGAACTCTGTCTTGACCAATGGCCTTTCCTTATTCAGATATTAAGTGACCTAAGAACTTCAACTGTTGTTCCACAAGTTGTAGTTTTGTGAGACTAGATGGCAGGGCATCACAAGCCTACCTTTCTCACATTGTTTCTCTGTTGATGCTGCGATTAAGCATTCGTTTACATACTTCAGAAGCGCTGAACACACCCTCCCCCCCCCCACCCCGTTAAAACAAGAGTCTCCAGATTCCTGTGCAGAGCCTTGTTAATTATGGAGGGGACTCACAGTAATCTTGAAAATGTCACGTGAAAGTATACCATTTGCCTTTGAATGGAAAAGTGAACCAGGATTGTCTGTCAGCGTGTAACAGTACACAAAACACGGCATTTGCTAAATCCACAATAGAGAGCCATTTACATCCGGTGGAATTTGAGCCCATATAATATAGGGGTTGGGAAAATTTGGGGTGTGCGGAACAACAGTGTTCTTGATAACCTGCAGATCATGAACAAACCTCCATTCCCCCGATTCACCTGGAATGTTTGCCTTTTTGAACGAAAAGAAATGGGTGTTCTCACCAGTGATGATTCACGGGGGATTATCACTCCAGCCTATAGGAGAGATTCAAAGACTGGAGTAATTCCTCGCACAGCCTCGGGTTTGAACGGCTATTTTGCTTTGCAAGGAGGATTCTCAGAATTCGGGGTTATTCTTAAGGATTCGTATGAGCCCCACATCGTGTTTGCCTTTTGCCTTGAAATTAGTTGGGACCCTTCTTAATCTTGGGTCCGAGACATCTACCATAGGTAAACGCCAGACGACACTCCTGCCGGGGATTACCTGGACTGCCCTGTCTGCCTGAGTTAGCCAATTTAGTTTCTTCCTATACGTCCTTATAACTGCATTGAATCAGAAACCCGCACCGACCCTGAAGATACAATGTTTCGTTTTTCGTGACTGTAGTTCCCATGGTCCCAAATTCTGACACCTGTCGCTGGATGCCTTCGCCAATGATCCGTGAGGAAAAGCGCCTTCCACATAAAAAAAAACAGGGTCTACTTACCGTCACAGATACTTAAAAAAGTTTAAAGTGACAGCACATCTGTGATCATTCCAATAAAATTCGCACAATAACAACTGATCTGGTTTAACCAATCCCCTGAACCAATCCTTCTCTTATGATTTGTCGGGACCATCGCGGTGTATGTATGCTGTGCAGTGCAGCATATCTCCAGCAAGAAAGTCGGTATTAATGGGATTAACATGGCTACTTGCTTCCTGGGCGAGTGAATCGCTCACGGAATCTATCGCTCTCTGACATGCAGCAGGAGTCGTGATTCATATTTTCCAGCCTGCACTGTTAAATCTTCTTTTTGTATTACCTGCAAGCCCGTCGGGGTACTGCGCAAATCGGACCCCAGTCTCACTATGAGATCCCGAGACATCCGATTTAAAGTACAGAATTCCGATAACAGAAATGAGAATTGGAATGTTCCCCCATTACTGGTTTCGCACAATAGGGGTGCGGTAAATCTCTCTCGTGTCACGACTCCTGCTGCGCCCATTAAGTTCAGGAAGCTTCCGTTCATCTTTATTTGCATCGACTCTCTGAACTGCCTTGACTTATGAACGGAATATGTTGCCCTTATACCTTCCAAAAAAGTAAGAGGTGCACCTTCCACATATAACACAGATGTAAGCATTGACTTATATGCATCATTGTTGTACTGAAAATATAGTTCACGCTTTGCAAACGCAGTGCTCAGTATAGGCATGTTTCAGTGCCCATAAGGTTAGTAGTAGAGATGAGCATAAGCGAGTATTCGTTGCCAAGCATAAAGCAATGAGGCTTACCTGTAACTTTGGGGCTGCCCACCTCCACCTCAGCCTTCCTCCATTAGTCACCCTGCTGCCCAGCCTCCAGGGCCGATTGAGGCTGTCTGGGCGTGCGCTGCCTCAGTCAGTGGTCTGCAAACAAAGCACCCACCAGATTTACCTCTGCCAGCCCTTCTTTTCACGCAGCAACTCCTTCCAAGGGCTGGGCGACCATTTGCATCATAGTAAGCTGAGCTTTAAGTGTTTGCTTTTCCATCTTTAATTTCCATTTTTCCTTCTCTTGGGCCAGAAAGTTTTCAGCATGTAGCGCGTGGAGTTCCATCAAATTCAGGTTTCCCGTGTCCCAGGTAATACATTGGCAAGACGCCTGATGTAATGGGTGCCTGATAGCTTTTACACATTCCCTTTAAAGTAGAATTCGCTTCTTCGTATCAACACTTCAAGGTCAGTGGCCTTTCCAGATATGGAGCTGTTTTTTTCTCATTCCTTGGCTGTTGATATGGTAGTTTGCTGGCCTTGTAAGTCTGCTATTAGTTCGGTTTAAATATACATATACATAGATTTTCTTTCTGTCTGCAACACTTGCCCTCTACAAAGTCAGGCCCTTACTTTTTTGGTTTTCCTGTTCTTTTATTCGTTTCAAAAGAAATGTTAATTTTCCATTGCAATGGACGTCACATTATTTTCACAGGTCGGTGCAACATCGAGGGCCGAAGTGCCTCTATTCCACTGTAACGTTCTATGTTGTAAGATACATTTCCTGCTGGTTTCCGATGTCTCTCCTCACTGTGGAAACTTCCAGACACATCTTCCAGTGATTTGTCTGCACTTCGTTCAATCCAGAAAACTGTAGTTCCTGCTGACAATGTGATCTCTCTACAACGGAGATAGGAAAACAGAGTCGGTGACAAAGCTGAGATCACTTAAGTTCTGTCCAGAGTAAACAAAAATTACCCCAGTCTTCCAGTGTCCTGCCACTTTAAGATTGCATTGTGTACCCAAGCCATCATACCAGTCTCTGGTCTGCTGCAGATCTTCTTCAAGGCACAGCGCAAGCTGGAAGATCGGGCAACTCATTTTCTACTGAAAGACAATGCAGATTTCTGGACCCAACATCGAGTTCAATCATTTTGGATCCTGTCCGCCCTCTTCCACATTTTTCACCCACCCATACATCCCATCAGTTCCGAACACGAATCATTGGACTCGAAGCTTTCACTGTCCTTTCTCATCATAGATGGACAAGAGCTGCTGATTTTGTTCAGACATTTTGGCATTTCTTCAAAGAGAGCATTTCATTTTCCGTTGTAATCGCAAGACTGCAGGAACCATCTGATTGCAGGAGGAGAAGTTCACAGGAGATGAAAATAATGCCAAGGGCTGGACCATTCCCATTGTGAAGGTAGATGAGCTAAGCTGAGGCTGTGTGACGAAGCACAGAGAAGTTTGAGTGAGAAACTGATTAACATGCATATATTATGAAGAGGATAGATATGTATGACAGGAATAAGGCTTTTCGGGAAGGAATAATAACCAGTAACATAGATGAAAAGCAGGAGAAAAGCGGTTTAGAGGAGATTTAGGAAGAACGCTTTCACCCATAGAGTGTTGTTCATCGGGAATTTCTTATTTGAACGTGTGGTAATGCTAAGTGTTATGAGGACATTTCAGCGGTATGTAGCTGAACACTTAAAGATCCAGAGCACACGTGGATAAGGACCAGATACTGGAAAGTGACACGAGGTCAGACAGACGTGAGATGGGTGTCCCGAACGAAATCGTTCTAAGGCAAACTTTTGTGCTGAAAACTGGATGAGGTCGCGACGCTGTGGTGAAATGGAAAGCGCATTGAATTTCTAAGCCATTCTTAAGACTGCCATTCAAAAGCTGTGGATGCAACTCTCATCAGAGTCGAGTTTTAGTTTATGGTTTGAAAGGTGTTCAGACAAGACTCGGCTGCTCATCTGCAAAACCTATAACATTCATGTAGAAACCCAACTGTCTCGAAATGCAACATTTTCCTCACAGCGATGAATAGTTTCAATGTATATTTATGGTAGAGATCGATAAATATGTGTTAGCCACTTGGCAACACGATGATATGGATACGCTGGAAAAAGACATAAAAGTGCTGTGTGAGCTATGATGGTACAGAATGGCGTGACGGGGCAGGAGCGTTGTTAAGAATGGCCTACTTCTGCTCCTTGCTGCTTGGGTCTTTTCTCTCCCAGGATTTTAAACAAACACAATGAGAACAATGTGAATCTACACCAATTAATATTTTCTGTCTCACCTCCACTTAGCTACCCTCCAAGCTGGAATAGATAGCTCCTGTTTCAGCTTTAGGTCAGACAGTGGAGGATTTTCACAAGTTCTCTGTCAGGCTGAACATCCATTCGGATAGGTTTCCAAGTGGACACATTGAGAAGCGATTACATGGATGCTGGGGATTGAGGGACAGATTTCCCTCTTGCAGGGCTAGAATTCTGGCCAAGGTAATGAACGTGAATTTCTGACATTTTGAAATTTACTCTGGATTCTTGCGACTTTACTAATTAAACTAAAATTCAATTTGCTTTTGCATAACATGATTATTTTTTCACTATTTATATAAAAAAAACTATGCCACGTGCCCTTGGATGTAGTAATGCAGAAGATTGTTGACGTTGTGTACAGTGTAGGTCATTGTGCCGTATGAACATTCCAAAGGATGCTGGTGAAGTACCAGTGAATCGAATTCTCTGACGAATTGATACTGATAGAAGGAAAATCCCAGCACAGTAGCGACATAACATTGCCTGTGATCAACGTAGGAAGCCACAGTAAACGAACACAGAATTCAATTATGCCTATTTTCACCACATTTTACTGTTCATTTTCCTGAACCTGATGCTCCATAATCGATGATCCATCATCAGTATAACCTCCTCTGCGCTGTGTTTCATTTCAGATCTTCAGCAAAAAAGGAGAAAATTGGTTTGAGGGGCCCAGTGGTAAGATCAGTAGCCATTGGTCATCTGTACACGGCAGCTCTAGTGGCGCAATTCGTCAGTTGATGTAATTGCACGACAGACTGGAAGTGCGTAAGGTGCCAAAGTTGCACGTTTGGTTCTCCCCAGGTGTTGGTTTTACTGATAGTGACCAGAGATGATTGCAACTTCAAGCTGTAGAACAGTTCAAACACCGAATATTACACCGAAATAAAGTTCATTTTGGCCCTAACGTTGCAGCGACCTGTGATACCAATTTGAATAGTATTTTACCATCATAATCCGCAAGTTTACACAATGACCATTTCATTGCCCTGAAAGTTGTTGAGTCGACGAGTGCTGAAGGCAAGGCTTTCAGCACCCTTTCTACTCACTGATAAAGGAACCTACCTCGGTAACTATCACCCTCAACTTACATCGATGTGCCCTTGCGCCAAAATTACCATTTGAAGAAAAATGCCTTCACTGTCCTCCTTATGCCAACCTCTGATCATCTTCTATGTCTCTCTAAATTCACCCCTCAAACTTCTTGTCTCTGTCAAAAATCGCCTCAAGTCCCTCAATCTTTCCTCGTAAGACCATCTCTCCATAGAAGGCAACATCCTAGAAAATGTCCTCTGCATCCTTTCCAATGCTTTCACAACCATCGTATAATGTGGTGACCAGAAATGCTCGCAACTCTACGAGTGCGGCCACACCAGTCAATTTCTGGAGCTGCAAAGTGATAATTTCACTCTGAAACGGAATCACTCTCCCAAGAAGAACTAACACACCATACTCCTTGCAAACAAACCTGTCAACGTGGGTGGTAACTTTCCGAGTTTTATATACATGGGCACCGAGATCGCTCTGCACATCTACACTTACAAAAATATAACAATTAGCCAAGAACACTTTATTCTTGTTGCTCCTTCGTAAGTAAATTATCTCACACTTTTCCACATTAAACTCCATTTGCCATCTCTGAGGTCAGCTCTGCAGATTATCCATGTCCCTCTGAAACCGTCAGCAGATATTGGCACTATTGACAACATCGTCGATCTTAATGTCATCTGCAAACTTATGAATCCATCATTCCATGCCCTAATCCAGGTCATTTATAAAAATAACAAACAACAGCGGACACAAAAAGGAACCTTGTGGTACACCATCAGTTACTGAACTCCAGGATTATCATTTCCTATGAACTGCTACACTCTGTTTTCTTTCAGCGAGCCAATTTCTGATCCAAACCGCTAAACCATCCTCAATCCCATGACTCTGTATTTCATGCAACAGCCGACAGTGCCTTACTGAAAACCATATCCACCACATCAACCACTTTACTCTCATCCACCTGTTTGTTCACCTTCTCAAAGACCTCAATAAGGTTTGTGAGGCACAACCTGCTATTCATAAAATCGTACTCACTATCCCGAATCAACTTCTTCCTTTTCGATGATCATAAATCCTATCTCTCATAATCTGTTCCAAAAAGTTAGCTGCAAGAAAGCTAAGGATCACTGTTCTATAATTACCAGCATTGTCTCTACTCCACTTCGTGAAGAAGGGGACAATATTTGCTAAACTCGGGTCTTCTAGCACTAATGACATAAACACTGACGAAATAAAGCTGATAGTCAAAAGTTCTGCAATCTCCTCCCACGATTCGCAGAGAATTCTCGGATGCATCCCATCAAGTCCAGGGGACCAACCTATTTTTAGACTTTCATGAATTGCTAACAACTCCTCTTTATGAATGTCAATTTCGTTTATTCTAATAGGTTGCATCGCAATACTCTCTTCGACAACATTGTCTTTTTCATTTTTGATATGATAAAAAAATACATTCAGCGTCTCTGATATACTTCAACTCCGCTGACAACTTCGTACTTCTGTTCTTGACAGGCCATAATCATATGCTAGACATTCTTTTATTCTTGAACTATCAATTGAAAGCTTCAGGATTGTTCCTGCCAGACAAAGACTTCTCCTGCCTCCTGTTCGCGAGAAGTAGCTCTCTCTTTAGGCCCTTCCTGGTTAGCTTTTAATTCCCAAGCGTCCTAGCTCAGCCTTCATATCTCATGTTTACATACGCCTCCTTCTCCTTCTTCTCAAGAGATTCAACTTCTTCAGTAAACCCAGCTCCCTCGACCTCTTATTTCCTGCATGACGCGTACATACTTACCAAGGACATGCAGTAGCTTTTCCCTGAACAAGCTCCATATTTCAGGTGTGCACAACCCTTGAAATTACTTTCCACATGCGGTGCATCTTAACTCTTGCCTAATCGCATCATAATGGCCTTTCTCCCCGCGATACCTCATGCTCTGCAATAAATACCTATGCCTATCCATCACTAAATAAACAGAACCGAATTGTGGTCGCTATCAATAAAGTGCTCACTTACCTCCAAAGACAACAGCTTTCTGAGTTCATTACCCATAAGCAAATCCAATGTGGCTTTGCATCTTGTGGGCCTGTCTACATGCTGCGTCAGGAAACCCTCCTGCACACATTGGACAAAAACTGACCTATCCGAGGTGCTGAACCGATAACATTTCCAATCAATATTTGGAAAGTTAAAGCTCCCCATAACAACTACCCTGTCACTTTTGTTCCTATCCAGAATCATCTTTGCAATCTTTTCCTCCATAAATCTAGAACATTTTTGTGGTGATCTCTCTATTCCTGATTCTAATCTCAGTCCATTCTACCTCAGCAGATTCAGTCGCGTCCTCACCAATATCCTTTTTGCTACCATAATACTGTCCTTGACGAATAATGCCACCTCTCCCCCTCTGAAACGACCCTCCTGTTCTGACTGAAAAATCGAAACTGAGGTACCATTCTCTTCAGTCCTCCGTTCATGTCTCTGAAATGGCCACAACATCGAAGTCCCAGGTAACAACCCATGACACCTTCCTTATCCCAGATGCTTATGGCGTTGAAGCAAACACACTTCAAGCCACCTTCATCCTTGCCAGTACACTCTTGCAAACCTGAAACGCTATTTCTGACAAAACCACTCACAACCACCTGCAAACCAGAGGTACAATTCAGCTTCCCACTCCGTGGCTGAATTCGTTCAAACTCTCATGAAGAGCTTTGGCAAATTATCCCCTCAGAGTATTGTTACTCTTCTAGTTCAGGTGAAGACCATCCTGTTTGTAAAGGTTCATCGACTTCAGTATGAGCCCCAACTATCCAGGTATTGGAATCTCTCCCTCCCGCACCATCCTTCCAACAACATTTTCAAATGTTCTCTCCCTACACTTCACCTCACTACGACGTAGAATGGGCAACAAATCAGCGAGAACAACTCTGTTTGTTCTAGATTTAAGATGTCACCCTCGATCCCTGAAATTCTGCCATATATTCACATCACTTTTATTACCGATGTTGGTGCATATGTGGACAATGACTTGGGGTTGCCCACCCTCTCCCTTAAGGATCCTGAAAACACGATGTGAGATATCACAAACCCTGGTAGCTGGGAGACAACACACCAATCATGAGTCTGCCCAATATCCACAGAATCTCAATCTGTTCCCATCGATATGGAGTCCCATTAACAAATGCTCTCCTCCTCTCTCCCCCACCATTCTGAGAAAAAGGGCAAACTCTGTGCCAAACACCTATACCCTATGGCTTTCCCCTCGGAAGTCATCCCACCCAAAAATAACAAATATGATACACATGTTACTGAGGGGCACGGCCACAGCACATGCCTGCACTGTCTGCTCATTAGCGTTTCGTCTCCCGACTGTATCCCATCTATTTCTTGTACCTGAAGTGTTACTGCCTCCCTATAACTTCGCTCAATTCCACTCAGACTCCAAATGATCTGACATCAAGCTACAGTTCCCGAACGCAGTTGCCGAGGAGAAGGAGTTGGGTCCACTTTCCACAGATGTGGATATCTGGGACATTATTGAAGACCCTTACCTCTCACATTCCACAGAAAGAAATTTCTAATGTCCGGCAATCCATTCCTCATGTTGTCCCCATACACACACTCATATATGCGAACATATATACATGTATATAAAAATGTGTGTGCACTTGCATGTATGCGTGTGTACATATATATTTAAAAGTTGCAAAAGGAAGTTGATTGAAACGGCATTCGTTTTTTTTTAAATGATTTTGTGCAGTGTTCTGTACTTGGGAAATACCTCAGTTACTTACAACCAGCAGAAATATTCCCTGAGTGAATATCTATCTCTGAACAGAGATACAGAGGTGACGTTTGAAGATTTTGACGTTTCTAATATCGCTGATCCTGTGCTGTGTTAAATTCTGGAAAGGACGTTTGTTTGGTTCATGTTACGTATTTTGGTGCAACCTCGCACAGGCCATTAAAACAATTCAAAAATTATTAGATTTATCTCATTGGACAATGTTGTCAGCAAAACTGGAACCAAAATGTTAAAGATGTTTGAAGTACTGCTTTAAAGATTATAGGATTCAAACAGGAACATTTTTCGAGTCTTGTCACTGGAAATTTTGGGGGAGATGGGTGAGCAGCAAATGGTCTCACTCCCTTCTCTGTGATTGCTTCCAAATGTCCAAGGCAACAGATGAAAAAAAAGGTGCATTCCATCGACAGGTCAGTTCCCACTCACTATAGTATAATTTTGCTTTGATTGTCGCCATCGTATAAAGGGTTAGGTGAGTGGGGAGATCTGGATTCTGATGGTAAACTGAGACATTGCGATAATTAATCCCACACTGTTGGCATCACTTTATATCATAAACCAATTATGCAGCGGACTGAGCTTACCGACTTCCCTTTAATGCTGAGCTAACAGAAACAGCTCAGTTCTTTTACAATTTATGGAATTTCACATAGAAAAAGTTGCTAAAGCTTTCTTCACAACCAGCACTTTCTACACTTAGTCGTACTCAGTTGGAGGTGATATGTGGTTTATTTCCAATTAATTTGAACCAATTAGAAATTGTGCACCTAACGCTTACCCCACCCGGCCGACCAGATTCCACGTCTTGGTGAAATTCACTCATTATGTTCCTGCACGTACTTTTACAAATACTTTAGAATCAGCTTCTGACGCATTTTTCCTGAAAAATAATCAGTTTCGATTTCAATTACTGTAGAATGAAAAAAAAGTGCTCCAAACTTTTCCTTATCATTTATCGCTGGTTTTGAAGTTCGAAAGTCTCGTTATAGATCCATCTGAATGAAGGATTTTCCCTCCTGTTTACTCTCAGCAAATTCACATCATCAGGGAAACTTCCATGTGGACGCAACTCAGTTTTACCTGGTTTCACGCCACATGATCTATTCATATGTTCCACCATCCCACGAAACCCCACCTTGTCTTTTCTAATGTCGTTATGCCCCAGTACTTCGTTGCCTTTCTTTCCATTCTTTTTTGTTTCTCAGTAGACGCTGTCCATTCTTCCTGACGTCTTTTGATTCAAGTCATCAGCATCCATGTCTTTGATCATCTCTTTTATATCCCAGGGAAGTCCATCTTGAGAAAGAATGCTGTTCTGATGCAACACATGAAAACCCGCTTGACTGGTGTATACTGTCATTACCAGTATAGGGAAGATGGGAACTAGTTCAGTCACAGGTGAATCGGTTGGTTGTCACACAATGGATCAACCAATGACTGGGAAATGACTGTTTTTCTTCACTTTTCTCCCCTCTCTGAACATGCGCTAAAATGACACAGTAAGGTATCATAGAATGCCGACAGTTAAAAAACTGGCCATTTGATGTAACAAATTCACACCGATCCTCCAGGGATTAACCCCCACAGAACAATTCCTTACCCTATTACTCTTCATTTGTTCCTGAATAAGGCACCTCACTGACAGTCGACCCATTTGGATTCATGCCATGTCTCAGGCTCTGTGAGGCAGCAGTGCTAACCAGTGAGCCACCTTGCGGCCCTGCAGCAATATTTCAAGGCACATGCAGAAGCGTGTAAAATGCGTTTCCTGTCAAAGGTGCTCCTCTTTTGTTGGTTTCCTTATCAGGAACAAATATCCTGATTCCCTGACCAGGCAATGAAACCAAACCACAGCGGTGATAGTGCTGAATTGTAACCACTAGCTGACATTTAGGGCAGCAGGTGCAATTGCATCTTCTCTTAACAGCATAGTTTTTTTCCTGCGATGAGACGTTTCTTCCAAAATACTATTCGTGACACCGAGCTTTTACAGCTCAGAGTAATGCATTATGTCAATGCCAGTCCATCAAACATCCATCCATTCTCATTTCCAGCTTCCACTAGCCCGTAGCCTGACTTCTGAAGTGTTCATCTTAAAGAGACGTTCCGTGCAAAGGTTTAATCTCAAGTGAAGAAGGATGAGACTGAAGTCAGATACCATTAAATTTGATCATGAGCTGCGGGAGAACTGAACCGCATTTTCAACCAAAGAGGGAAATATACAGACACATCTTGTGAGAATGACAAAGGCCTTAGGAGAGGTCAACATTCAGAAAATGAGGGATTGAACTGTTTGCCTCTTCTTTCTTCACTTCGGGCTTTAAAATCCGATTCTGTTTGCATAAGCAAAGGGATAAACAGGCAGGCGACTGTCCTTCGAGGACTGGCACAGTCAGGAATAATTCGTACATGCTAATTGTTGAATTCTCCACCTGTTGATGTAGCCTGACTGGCCGTGCTCTTCCAGCCCCCTACCTGTTTCATTTGGATTCCAGCAGATTCCTTCCTCTACATAAGGAATGGAAGCATTCAGTCGCTTCACTGTATGTTT
This sequence comes from Chiloscyllium punctatum, assembly GCF_047496795.1. Lineage (NCBI taxonomy): Eukaryota > Metazoa > Chordata > Chondrichthyes > Orectolobiformes > Hemiscylliidae > Chiloscyllium > Chiloscyllium punctatum. The sequence continues at coordinate 68,862 of NW_027310162.1, forward strand.
TCCTCCCCCACTATTTCACCGTTACTTTACTGTTTCGACTGTATCACGTTGTACTTCCGGCTAAACGAGAGCATTCTTGGCATCAGACGCTTGTCGTCCTTATGTTCCTCGAAGTAGAAACACAGAGGGGGATTTCGAAAGTCAAGCAGATGAGGCCTGGTCCGTGGGGAAAATCACTTCATGATGTTCCCTCAGAAATAATTCCAAGCAGCGCGGAAAATGCTTCTGTGAATGTTTGTTGCAACAGTTGTAAACAAATTCAGCAAGGCCCAAGCGAGATTTGAATACACGACCAATGGTTGATAAGACCTCTGAGCTATGGAGCCACCGGCAAGGAAAGCGTTTTTTCTGACTAACAGAAAATGATTAACTCTAGCACAGCAAATTCCTTCGTCCAAGGTTCGTGATGCAAGCTTGGTTTTCTGTTTTAAAACACAACTTGAAACCCATTTCTTTGGTCACTTGTTTGATATAACACTTTGTCAGCTTCCCAATATTTCATAATGTGACTGGGATCAAAATTTGTTTAAACTCCCTCCAGAGGAGCAGCTTTGAAGTTTCCATTATGTGAAAGGCACGATGTAGTTTTGATAGCAATTAATTGCCCTTCATTTCAACGAAGATTACAGCTTTTCTTCTTCCGTTGTTGACTAATTCGTTTCCTATAGCATTGTGCGATTTACGTCATGAAGCGATTTCACAATTTATGACTTTGGTTGATGAAGTTGAGGTACCAAACGTGGAACAGTTCATTTCGAACATACTCCGGAGATTGGAATTCCAGATTATGCAGGTATCTGAGAGTGCGTTTTAAAACCAAATCTTGGGTGTCGTGTTCACAGGCTGGGTTGGCATTAATTGAACAACACTAATTGCTCTTGAGTGAGCTGGAGGACATTACAGTGATAGACAGAGTGAAGACAGTCAAGAGATTTGCAGAAATGAAAAAAACGTTGGCATTTAGCTGCCCGGTAATGGGTGAACAGCCTTGTTGTTAATACTCCCACGCGCAGCAGAGTTGTTGAAAGATCTCAGGACAACATCTTTAATTGAATAACCCGCAATCCTTGCCCTTCCAGCATGTGGGAGCCCGTGTGGAAAGATAAAGCTGGGAAGGCCGCTGTGCACGTTTGGGAAAATGTGCAGTGGTAAAAATATCATTCAGGTAAGGAACAATGAAACACTGAACAGAACGCAAGTACACCCTTGAATGGAGGCAGAGGGAGTTAGGCCAGAGCAGAGGGGGAATTTGAGAGGACGGATGGAAGTGTGTTACCACCGTTTAATCCAATCGAATGGATGAGAGTTTGAGCTGCAGAAGAGCGGAGACGTGGAAGAGTTAATGATGTTAATGATGTGTAAGTAGGCTGACATGGTGATGATGGCGATACGTGGTTGAAAGTTCAAAACACGGTGAAGGATGTCACTATGGTTATGACGTGACTCGTTCGGACTCAGACAGTTGCGAGGGAGAAGATGGAGTCAGTGGCGAGGCATTTTCTCCTCGCACATGGTCAATGATGCTTTCCAGCTCATCTCATCCATTTGCCACAACTCCACTCTCAAAACCCATCCCTCCAACAAGGACAGAGCTCCCGTATTCATCACTTTAAATTCCAGCAACCTCCGCAGACATCATATCATTCTCCGACATTTCCACCACCTGAAAATGAACCCTACCAGCTAAGATGTGTTTCCCTCCCCACCCCTATCCGATTTCTATAAAGATCATTCCCTCTACGACTCCCTTGTCAAGTGCACGCCCCTCACCAAACCACCCTCCCCTCCCGCCCCATTCTCATTCCAACACGGGATAAGCAAAACCTCCACCCACACCTTCACTCTGGCGCAGGCCCGAAAGGAGCCTTCTACATCCATTAGAGTTTTACCTGCACTTCCACACATGTCATTGAATGTATCCATTGTTCCTGATGCAGTCGACCTATATTGCGGAAACAGGACACCTGATAACAGTTCGCTTCAGAAAACACCCCCGGACACCCTTAACAAATAATATCACTGACCCGTGGCCGAACACTTCAACTCTCCCTCACAGTCAGCCAAGTTCATGCAGGTCCTGGGCTTCCATCGCTCTCATGAACTGTCCTATGTATCGGTCTTCCTTCCCACCTGTCCGCTCCGCACTGCTCTGCGACCAATCACCACTACACCCACCTACATCCACCTATCACACTCTCAGCTTCCTTGTCCCAGCCCCATCCACTCCAATTTGTCTCTCTACCCCCTCGGTTTACAAGCTTAATTCCTGTTGATGGCTCTTGCCTGAAACGTCGATTCTCTGACTCCTTGAATGCTGCCTGCCCTGCTGTGCTTTTCCAGCAGCACACTTTCGACTCAGGAGCGAGTCAGTGGATTTTGATTTGGGGACTGAAGACAGAGTCCTCAGCTTTGCCATGATGTAATTCTAAGAAATGTCTGCTCCAACAGAGCTGCATGTCAGACAAGGCAGGACAAGGTTAGACATAGAAGGAACAGGGAGGTGATCGTGTTTATATCCACCTGCAGGTCTATTTGTTCTCTGTGGTGGATGCTGTGTGCATGAAAGATTCTGACGAAATTCTGGTCACATTCTAAGTGTCGAAAATCCCTCACCCTCAGACCATATCTTAGAAAGTATCCAGAGTCTTGTGAAAGTTGATTTCCCACTCTCATTTTTGGATAACATCAATTTTGCAGGATATTAGAAGGGGAAGATTTACAAACCAATCTCTCCGCCTTGATCTGATAAAGTCGCACATTTTATCACAAATAGAACTTGATCAGAGAGAGAACATGAAAGGAAAGAAAAACCCTCTGGTTACAGTGAGAGAGAAATCGTTCTCTTATTGTGTGTGTGGACAATGGTTCTACCCATCATCAGAGCTCACAAACCACAAATGCAGTCATACTAAGGAAAGTCTATGGAAATGTGCGTATTCATTTCCTTGTCTTAGCTGAATTTCCATGGAGGCAAAGATTCCAGGAAAAAAGCGATTCACCTGCGAAGAGTGTGGAAAGGGATTCACTCTGTCTCTGAGCTGCTGCAGCACCTGCTCTTTCAAAATGAGGAGAAACCATTTCAAAGTCTGGACTGCCGAAAATGCTTTACAACGTCCAGCACAACGCTCATACTAATTAGAAACCTTTCATCTCGCCGGACTTTGGAAAATGTTATCAAATCTCTGTGTGCTTCATCTCTGAGAAATATGCTCACATGAATCCTTTAATCCTGCAATGGACATCGCAGGGAATAAGGTTTTTGTCATATGAATTTCTTTTTTTAAAAAAAAGTCACAATTTCCATATAAACATATGATTTCAATTGAATCTGTTGAATGATATAAGGAGGGGATGGGCATTCTTAAAGAGGACATCATAAAGGTCAAGCGAGAATGTCAGATCACATTAGCACGTAAAGTTAAGGATATAATCTAAAGAGATTCTACAAGTACATTAAGAACTAGAGACGAAATAGGACCACGTTAAGTTGAAAGAGCTCACTTTTGTTTTTAACCTCAGCAGATGGAGAGATATATAATGTTCACTTCGTGGAGAACGAAATGAACCCTACAACTAAATATTGATGTTTATAAAGTCGTTTCCATTGTAAAGGGCAAGTGCTGGAGGACTTGGAAAATATGAAGAAGGATATTTCTCTGGGATTTGATCTCATGTATCCCAGAACTTTGTGGCAAGTTAGGGAATGAAACTGTTGGGCCTTTCGTAGAACTAATTGTGTAAGCTATTACTATGAATGAGATGCCGAAAAAATGGGGAGTTGCTAATTTTGTGCTTTTGTTAAGAAAGGGTTACATGGAGAATCCTGGGAACGATAGACCCGTGTTTCTGACGGTGGTCTTATGTAAATTGTTGGATGCAATTATAAACGATTGGATTTAAATATATTTGGAGATACAAGGAATAAATAGGAATAACCAAAATGTTTTTTTTGCGCGAGGGAAGTTGTATCTCAAAAACATGACTGAGTTTTCAAGGGCATAACTAATATGATTGATCCGGACAAAGTGGTAGATATTGCTCACTTGAACTTTAATAAAACCTTTTTCAAGGTTCCACATTTTTGCCTGATTCAAAAAGTGAGATGACAGAGAGTTCGATGAGATTTCCAATGTGATATAAAATTAGTTCAACAGCACGAAGCTGGGAATAGCCGTGGAAAGTAGCTTTCAGACTGGAGGACTATAACCGATGGTGTCCCACAAGGATCGATGCTTAGCCCACACTCATTTTTTTCATTTAAATAAATGATTTAGGTGAGAAGATAAAAAGCATGGTAAGTAATTTGCAAAATTTGTCGGAAAAGGAACAATAAAAACGTGATGGAAGATTGTGAAGAGATTTTCTCGTCAGGTCAATACTTCTCTCTGTCCTCGCGTTTTTAAAGCGTGGGGGAGTGGGGTTGGGGCGGGACAGTGAAGGGCCATCAGTCCATCGTACAGACCAGGTTATCAGACGTCCATCTATTTTCGTCCCAGTTTGCAGCATTTGCCCCATAACTTTGAGTGTTCTGACTTTCCAGGGAAAATGTCACTGAGATTCGCTCTGTGAGCTTAAATAACACAGCAATGGTACTGACGGTTGATTGGGTTGCAACACCTTTTTGAAACGTATTCTCATGTTCAAACACAGAGGCAGACACGTCGGCACATTCCCCGACAGTGACAAATCCTCATCATTATACGCAATCCATGCACTTTACGTCCGCAAGTTTCTCTGGTGAAAGGCGGTTTTAAGTGGAATACAAGCCATTTCTCCAAAAAATGTGAACCGTTGCTGTGAGCTGCGATATGAAGAGGATACTGAGCTGACATAGTCTCACACGCTTCGCATGTGCAACTTTCAGTATCACAAATCCTACCAAATCAAGGCATCTTGCTCCTGGACTCTGACAGGATAGCGCCCAGCAAACATTCCTCACTAATACTACTGACACACGGCAAACTCTAGACACTTTCACGTCTCGTCTCGTCTCGTTCTGTTTCTGTCTCTGGCACACCTCCAGATTCCTCTTCATGTCTAGTCCCGAGATCAATGAGCTCTTTGATACAAATGCAGACACATTGAGAAAATGATCTTTATTTCAAAAGCAGAATCAGGGAATGTAAGCTGTGTGCGAGATAAGTGGCTATCCAGCCCCATCTACGGCACTTTTCATTTCCCTTCCCAGGAACAAAGACACGGAGGAGTCTGTCCAAAACTTTTTCATTCAACTTTGCAAAGTCGGGTGCTGTTCCCAAAGGTACACACACACAAGCATAGTAATCTCCACGCATTATATACATGTTTTTGTGGGCTGGGTCTACTACTGCTGTCTTGACAAACGAGTGCTAGAATTCCCCACTGTTTTCCTTATTTGGGTTCTGGTGCCTGCGATTATTTTGTTATTCACTTGGCCAATCAGTGTTTGAGCTTCCCGTTCTTCCCTTATATGGATGATGTGTACAACTGTGGTTAAGGGCGGTCTCTCAACTATCGAGGAAAGCTGTTACAACTGTTTCATTCATATAACCGTGGGGGAGGTCCGGCAACAGTTTCGAGTGTCTGCTTGTGTTTACTATGAGGTAGAAAAGACTAAAAGGCAGCTAACCGTTTAAAAATTACACTACCCCCTACAAATCCCCCGTGTCTTTTCTTACGGCCTGTAATTTTTCAACCGTAAGTTTCTTCTCCAGGGCATTTAATAACTCCCGAGCTTGTTCATCAAACTGCCCGTCTCTAATACTACCCCCGCCCAAGAGGGATTCACGTTGTTCCATCTCGAGATTTATTCGTTCAACCTGCCCATAGGGAACATCCTTCTTAGTAAGGGCAGTTTCGATCAGTCGTTGAGTTAATCCCCGGACACAGGGAATAACGCAACACCCAAGGGCAGTGAGTACTCCTGCCACCACTATACATGAGACAAGAAAGGGAACGACCACCCCCGTCCATTTACCGAACCAAGCTTCCAACCAGTCCGTGAGGCCAGAGTCGATGCCCGAGTTTTCGGCCAGTTCGTCCGCTAATGTGGTGAGTCCATCCAGGGCGCGGGTGATGGACCCATCAGGGGCTGTGTTGTTGGGGATGAAAGTGCAGCACTGAGTGCCTATCATGACACAAACACCCCCCTTCTCTGCCAACATCATGTCTAAGGCCAACCTATTTTCCCACGCCATCCTACTAGTGGCGTCCAGTTGTTCTGCTATTCCTTTCACTGCATCCCGGGTATAATTAATGAACCTCTGCTGATTGTAGTAAATATAATTAATCCAATCCACATTCTTATTGATGGTCACCCACCAGAACAGTGACGACGCAAAACCCGCCGCTATCTGGTTCCTAGCCTTGTATTCGTCAGGAACACCCCTGGGGACCCCTATGGCATCTAAATATATGTTATCATCGAAAGAGGTCTCCAAAGCTCTCTCAGTTCTTCCACTAGAATGGGGTTACTCTTGTTTTTCGAATACCAGGGTGAATGGGATGGCCAATTGAACGATCGCACAAGTGCCCGTCCATTTTTGGGGCAGGGTCGGTCGCAGAACCCTCCCACCACAGTACCACCAGAGGTCTGCCCTAGGCACATGAATGTGGGAGTAATTCCCGCCCCCGGTAGTTTCATTGACCAGCCGAATTGATCCGCTGCACTTGTCAAATGTCCCCACATCGTCGTCCCACTGTCGTCCCGTCCGAGAGACGCAGGCCTGGTGCGTACCCGTTACCCCTGAGAATGATGGCGGGCGGGGCGCCCCCTCAGACCTGACGGGGGGGAAACTTCAAACTCAAGGGTCGACAAGTTGGGTCGTTCCAGGCCTCTCGGTCCTGGTACAGCCTTATCATGCAGTCCATGGCTCGTGGGTGTTTCTCCCATTCCAGCGGGAATGGGACCACCTGAGGGTTAGGGCGGGCACTCGTGCATGCGTAGCAATCACTCTTTTTCATGCTCCTCACAGTATATTTGACCCATTCCATCCAGGCATTCGCCTCCCCGTATCCCGTTTCTATTTCAAAGGTCTTTTCCAAATCCGTCGTCTCAATTATTCTAATCTTTTCCTGCTTATCAGTGGTGGATGAGCCCCCAGACTCAGCTTCAATGACCGTGATATACGTGCAGCACAGCTGCATCCCCCCCCCATCCTGCCTGCCCCCCAACTCTAATCCCCAGTATTGTTCTATTAAGGCTCGCCTCGTTCTTTTCCAAGTTCTTTATGGTCAGATAAAGCGGATTGCACTGATTCTGCCCACAATCTCGTCCAGGGGTGATGGGATCACGGACAACTGACACCATAGCCTGGACTCCGGGGGCTGGAGGCATATTTAGGCCTTCCCTACCATGTAATTGTAATACTAACGTCTGACCCTGGAATCCCCTTTCTCTCTCCAGGTTCCGCTTAGTTTGATTCCGTTCACTTTTAGTCCTACAGGGCACCAACTCACATAGGTCTAAGCTAAATGTCTGTGTTGGTTTGTTGGCAAGCACGGAGATGGAGAACCACTGACGGTCCTCTGCTTGTTTTTTCCAGAGGCCAAATTGGGTAACACGCACACTATGACCCAGCCCAAGGATAATGGCATAGCAAGTTAACAATACGATTGACCGCATTTTTTTTTCCGCGACACCCGTAGCCAGAGGGCACAGTTCCTTTAGACTCGCCAAAGTCCGATTAGTTCGTTCTCAGGGTCTCTGTTCCTTAGATGCCTTTGTCAGAGAGGTTCGTTCGTCCTCCGTCGGTTGTGGCACTGGTCCCTTGACTCGAGTGTAATGTGTCCAGCCCTTTTCGGCCGTACGGACAGCCGTTTCGGTCGTCAAAAGTACCAGGAAGGGACCGTCCCAAGTTGGTTCGAGGGTACGTTGCGTCCAGCTTTTAATCTGGACCCACTGACCCGGCTTGACAGTGTGCACCGCAAACTCGAGGGGCGGCGTCTGTGCCAAAAGTCCCTGTTGGCGTAAACGAGATAGAGCAGACCCCAGAGCCACCACATATTTTTGCACAAACATATTCCGAGACTCGAATACAGGAGGTTCCCCCTTCGGCCCATGGAACGGGAGGCCAAATAACATTTCGAAAGGGGAGACGCCGAAATCCCGCCTTGGCTGCGTGCGAATTTGCAACAGGGCAAGGGGTAGGCATTTGGTCCAAGGCAGGCCGATTTCACTAGTGAGCTTGGTTAGCTGCTTTTTGATGGTCTGGTTCATTCTTTCGACCTTGCCCGAGGAGGAGGGATGCCAGGGGGTGTGCAAATCCCAGTCAATCCCCATTGCTTGCAGTACATTCTGGAGGACGGTCGAGGTGAAGTGGCTCCCCTGGTCAGAGTCAATAGCGCGGGGTAGCCCAAATCGTGGGATGATTTGCTTGAGTAGAATCTTGCTAACCTGAGTTGCCGTTGCCGTGGTAGTGGGGAAAGCTTCCACCCATCCTGTCAGGTGATCTACCACTACTAATAGATACTTCAGACGACCTATGGGGGTGAGCTCAGTGTAATCTACCTGAACATACTCAAATGGCATACTTAGAGTCAGTGTAGATTGTCCCGGCTATTCCCTTTAAATTCCTCAGAGCCCGGTGCAAGGCGTACAATTCGCACGTTTGTGCCGACCAGGCATTTGGTAGCCGTCCACTTTCCACTAATTCCCAACCAGTCTCACTAATGACTGCATAACCGTTGTGTCTCTTCCCATCTATCACTCGAGAGGACCCATCAATGTACCACCGCCTTCCTGCATGTAAGGGGGTATCCCTCAGATCTTCCCTCACTTTACTCTGGTACTCTATTATGTCTGAACAGCAGTGTTCCAGTTCCTCCTCCCCTTCCCCTTTCCAAGGAAAGTCCGCCGGGTTCTGGCAGCCCCCGACTTCTATTCGGAGGTCTTCTCGGTCTAACAATATGGCTTCATATTTCAGAATTCTCGAGTCAGTCAGCCACCTCCCGGCCTTCTGATTCAGGATAGTTCTAACCTGGTGGGGAGTAGTGACTGTCAAGGGGGCCCCGAAAGTCAACTTCCTGCTTTCCTCTACCAGCTTTGCCGTGGCTGCCACCGCTTGGACACACTCCGGCCACCCTCGGGAGACTGGATCCAGAATTTTTGACAGGAAATCCACGGGCTTCCTTTTTCCCCCCCCCCAGTCCTGGGTCAATACTCCAAGAGTGGTTCCCTTTCTGGAGTTTTCAAAGAGACGAAATGTCTTACTAAAATCCGGCAGGTTTAAAACAGGTGCGGCCATCAATTTTCCTTTTAGGATTCCAATTAACTTTTTCTCCTCCTCCTCCCATTTTCTTCTGTTGGGTGCCTCCTCAATGAGTTTTAGGTACAAGTCTTTAGTAAGGGGGGGCATAGTCGTCTATCCATAACCGACAATAGCCTAAGAGTCCCAAGAACTTCCGCAACTCCCTCTTGGTCGTTGGGAGGCCTAGTTCGATTATTGCCCGCACTCTTTCCGGACTTATTCGTTTCTGTCCCTGGCTTATCAAGTGTCTCAGGTACTTAACCTCTTTCTCGACATATTGGAGCTTCTTCTGGCTCACTCTTAACCCCTTCTAAGTTAGGTAATTTCACAGGGCATTAGTCCCAAGTAGGACGTCCTCCTCCGCGGGTCCGGATAAAAGGAGATCGTCCACGTATTGTATAAGCTTAAGGGCCGGGGACAAGGTTAGTCCCTCCAATAATTGTTCCAGAATCTGCCCGAACAGAGTCGGGGACTCAGTGAATCCTTGGGGGAGCACGGTCCACCTGTACTGTTGTTTTCTGCCAGTATCAGGATCCTCCCATTCAAAAGCAAAAAGATCCCTACTGTCCTTGTCCAGGGGACACGCCCAGAAGGCATCCTTTAACTCTATAACACTAAGCCAGCCGTGGTCCGGGGGGATTCGCCCCAGAATAGTGTATGGGTTCGGTACCACAGGGTGCCGTACTTGGACAATTTTATTTACTTCCCTTAGGTCTTGGACCATTTGGTAGCTCCCTTCCGACTTCCGGACCGGCAGGATGGGGGAATTGTATCGTGACATACAGGGCTCTACCAATCCATCTTTTATTAGGTCTTCCATAACTGTCTTCAGGCCCTGCCTCCCTTCCCAAGAGATGGGGTATTGGCGCACTCTGACGTCGGGGCTCTGGGGCTTTAATTTTACCTCCACAGGTCGAATTGCGAGTCCCCCCCGGTTCCCTTTGGCGACCCAAACCCGAGGGTCTATCTCTGTCAATCTGGACTCACTAAGGTATGACATGGTAACGGCTAATTCTTCCTCTTCTCCTACTTCTATTCGCAATCCGAAACGGACTATCAAATCCCGTCCCAACAACCCATTGGGAAGATGGGGGAGGTGAAGGAGTTCCACCTGGAGCTCCTCCTCCTCCAGCCGCAAGGGTTGTGGTTCGAATATTTTCGCATTAAAAACCCCACCCTTAACTCCTGAAATGTTTAATGTTTTAGCTTGGAAGCCAACCCCCCTCGGATGGAGGGGAATTGAGGACCTGCCAGCGCCTGTGTCAACTAAGAAGGTAACATCTTGTCTAAATGGGCCCACCCGTAAATTTACCAGGGGTTCTTGGTAGGCCCGTGTTCCGATCCTCCCCTGACTTCCCTAATCCATTTGTTCACACTCCATTTCATACATCGCTTCTCTTTCCCTTTTAAACTCGGGACAATCCCTTTTGAAGTGTCCCAGTTTCCCGCAATGGTAACATCCGGCCTTCTGAGGGCGCTCAATTCCATAAGATCCTCCTCTCTCACTTCTGCCCCGTCTCGCTTCTCTCCCTCTCCAACTTTTCTTCGACGTTCCTCTTTCCACCCCATAACCTCCCTCCCCCATTCTGTTGGACTTACAAGCTTCCCGTACGGCTGCCACCATCATTTTTGTCTTATGTTTCTCCCTTATTACATCCCTCTGAACGTACACCTTCTGTGCTTCCCGTAATAATTCTGCAACATCCTTTTCAGCCCAATCCTCCACTTTCTGTAATTTCTTCTGAATGTCAGGCCATGACTTAGTCACAAAGTGCACCTTAAGCATGCTCTTGCCTATTTCCCCATCGTGGCCTAAACCTGAATACTTTGTTTTCTGTTAACATATACATTTAGGATTTGACACACCCAGTCTTCATCAGACCCATACTCGGGCCAAACTACCGAGGGGGCGCGGATACGTTCTTTAGACCATATAAAACAACAATATTTTATCATGGTCTCTTTCTTTAAGTTCTTCGTTCTACTACTGTCCGTCCATAGACTTAACTTCCGACCTAATAGACTATCGGGGGGTATTTCTTTCCCATTTGCAGTCTTCCCTGACTTTTCCTTAGAAGTCTGATTTCCCATGGTTTATCTTCGGTCCTGGTCTTAAACGCCCAAAGCGTTTTCACAGATGACCGTCAAAACCACAATTTCCCGTGGTTTATCTTCAGTCCTGGTCTTAAACGCTCAAAGCGTTTTCACAGATGACCGTCAAAACCACAATTTCCCGTGTTTTATCTTCGGTCCTGGTCTTAAACGCCAAAAGCGTTTTCACAGATGACCGTCAAAACCACGCGGCCAACAAGGAAGAACAAAAGAACCTCTTACCTTGATCCGTGCACGGAGTTGTCTGGCCTTTTTAAATGTGTGTACCCCCGTGTATAGTCACTAACCGGTCGTCCCAGCACTCGTCCGTGTGTTCCTTTTCCAGGATTCCAAATTATTTTTAAATGAGCCGGGTCACATCCTCTCTTGGCCGACGGCCGACGGACCAAGCTGATCAGTGAGAAGTATAAATATATACTAGACGCGTCTTTGTTGTAATCAGGCTTGATCCGTGAGCCGAAGAGACTGCACCCCCCCCCCCCCCGGCAATAATTATTTCATCCCGGACGAGCCCCCAATTGTGCGAGATAAGTGGCTATCCAGCCCCATCTACGGCACTTTTCATTTCCCTTCCCAGGAACAAAGACACGGAGGAGTCTGTCCAAAACTTTTTCATTCAACTTTGCAAAGTCGGGTGCTGTTCCCAAAGGTACACACACACAAGCATAGTAATCTCCACGCATTATATACATGTATATGTGGGCTGGGTGTACTACTGCTGTCTTGACCAACGAGTGCTAGAATTCCCCACTGTTTTCCTTATTTGGGTTCTGGTGCCTGCGATTATTTTGTTATTACGTTGGCCAATCAGTGTTTGAGCTTCCCGTTCTTCCCTTATATGGATGATGTTGTACAACTGTGGTTAAGGGCGGTCTCTCAACTATCGAGGAAAGCTGTTACAACTGTTTCATTCATATAAACGTGGGGGAGGTCCGGCAACAGTTTCGAGTGTCTGCTTGTGTTTACTATGAGGTAGAAAAGACTAAAAGGCAGCTAACCGTTTAAAAATTACACTACCCCCTACAGCTGCGAGGGCTTGCTCACGACAGGGTAATAAGGCACCACGGTTTCATGTCCTGATAATCGTATAGACTGATTCCACCAATGGGCACTGTACCGGTTATTACCAATTAAAATCTTCCAATCAATACCGTGACTAACAGAAAGTAGCTTCGACCCCTTCCTGGCTGTGTGGTATTTTGCAAACAATGTCCTGTTCTTTCACAAACTGAGTTTTTCTCAGCTGGCCATGGATGCATCGAGCACAGAAAATGCCCTTTGGCCCACTAAGTCTGCACATTCCAATACAATCCCCTGAACTGTTCTTACCTCATTTGGCAGCACTTTGCTCAAAGGCTCATACAAATTCAGCACTGTAAGTGTTCGACTATATGGGTCTTTCATGCTTTGGAGGTTTCTGCCTTTTCAATCATGACAGGCAGTTGGTTGCAGTTTCCCAAGCTTCCTTATCTGGGTTATATGCATTTTACTTCATCCTGCGATTTGAATTTCAAACAAAAACGCAGCGAACAAACACACTTCTAGTTCACTCCCGACTCTCAATTACAGTCAGCAAAATGCTTAACTGCATGAGGAACTCACAGTGGATTTAACGCCCATCGCCTCAATCACTTGGCCACACCTGCAGAAGTACCCTTTTAAACTGGTTTCAAGTTCTCCCTTCCTGTGGAGCTGAGGAACAGGCAATCATTGTTAGGTTTGTTAGAATTGAATCACCACAGCTTCGACAGGGTAAAATATCAAGATATGTTTGGTCGGTTTAATCAATCTCGATATTTCAAATTATCATTCATTTAGAAGCAAAAACAGAGATTGCAAGATAAACTAAGCATGTCTGGCAGCATCTGGAGACAGAGAAATAGAGACAACGATTCAGAGCTTCTTCAGGAGTTTCTCAGAACTCTGTTTTTCTCACAGGGTCTTCCATTCCTGCCGAGTTCCTTGACCAGTTTTTGTTTCTGTCAGAGATTCCCAGCATCCGCAGCACTTTACGAGCCATTAAACAATAAAGAAACACATTTGTCGTTCCTCACTGGATAGGTTTTTCCGATTGGGAGCATATTCCCGAACCTACTAAAGGATTCGGATGGATAAGAACATCGACTGCTCCATGCGTGGCAACACCCTATCGGTTAACAGCCGAACGAGATAATTAATTGCTCCACACAGACTGGGGAGTTCCTTGTCGCAAGCCCCTTGCAGGATCTCATATAGAAGACTGTTAGAGAATTCAAGGATTCGTCTGAACTTCATAGAATGACAATTGCCTTCGATTGGTTTGACGTTTCCAAAATGAATCCTGGGGCATTCGTTGTGGAAAATGGGAACAGTCTGATCCCACGCCTTGCCGACACAGTCATGTCACCGGGAACCAGCTCTCCTAAAACCGGGACCAACTCCCTTCGTGCCTCATGACGAACATATTCCTGACCACGGAAAAACCCCGGAACTGTGCAGCTGAAGAAAAAAGGATGGTGTGATTGTCGCTCCCTTCCTGGGTCGTGGAGAACAGCACCTGTTAGTGAAGAGCCGAACGCACTGACTAACATCGCCACATAGACTGATGAGCCAACGGCGTCACTGATCTCCGAATGCAAGCTTTAGTCTGCTCCTCCCCCATAGAAAATACTCCTTAATTGGCTTTACCTTTCGAAAATAAATGTTTGGAAATTCATTCTGAAGACATGGGAATAGTCTTCTCCCACCCTCTAAAGACATAACCATGACACCAGGAACCAGTTGTCCTCCAACCGGGACCATGACTCTTCCAGCCTTTCAGTGTCTTGTCTGTGACCGTGTTTTCTCATTGTCCCGGAGCTAAAATGAGATTTGACGTCCTGACGTGCAGGAACGAGAATCTTTTCAATGTCACAGATCAGTTCATGTCCGGAGAGCATCAGAGTGAAAGCACTGACCTCCGCAAGCACGTAAAGATTTCTAACCTGTCTCTGTACAGTCGAACAGTTCATTGTTCATTTGCCTCTGGATCCACTTCCCAAGGGATATATAAAGATTCAAAAAACTCGAGACTAGGATTTCTTCTTTGCTTCTTGACAGTTTCCCTACCTGCCAATTGGCAAAATTTTCCTTGAATCTCTTCACAACTCTCTGCTTTGCACTATGTCCAGAGATAAATGAATCTCACTTTGTGGAGAGATTCCCGACTCTGGGAATGTTTTGTTTGGAGCAAACAAGTTTAATGGGAGATTTCTTGGGAATGTTTACAATGATGTGTGCGGAAGTGGTGTGGATGGGCCGTTGATGATCAGGAGGAACTGCTTCCCCTGACCAGGGCAACTGACCAAAGGACGAGGAGTGAAGACGTTTAAGGGAAAACACAACTTGTATCAAATAAACTCAGTGAAACCTACATATACACCATGTGTTTGTTATTATCTGTGGATAGAAGAACAGAGCTAAAGTTTTGTGTCAGATTCGTTTTTCGTTCAGAACATTAGTTTCCTTCATGTCAACAATTGAGCAGACCTGAGAAAATGTCGCGTTGTTGAGACGGGTTTTCTGGAGTTGCAGGGATAACTCATCCAACAGGAAATTATTTAAAATCAACAGTGAGGGAGCATGTTCTGTATTGATGAGAGATAGAGTGGATGGGAATGATCCATTTCCATGAGCAGAGAGATTAACAATACGGCAATTGTCGAGTAACAAAGATGTTCTTGCATTTTTACAGCGCCTTTCAGCACTACTTCAGTCACAGACACTGAAGTAACTTTGAAATAGATGTGTCATTGTCAAAACTAAAGTGCTAATCAGGGCAGTCTTTCAACCAGAGGTCAAAAAGACCACTCAGAACTGGCCCTGGAGACGCCAGTGAGATTACGCTTTACTTTAAGCGTTTGTTCCTCTCTGGTTTATATCCAGAATAGTGCAGGACTGGATGTTCTAATCTCAGGGGAAGGTGTTACCTACGAAGACACAGATGAGGAGGATGTTCTCACGTTCAGAGGGTAGCAAGTATGTAGAAGTATTTACAGCAGATGTCTGGCAAGACTCATATATTTAAGCCTTCAATGTACTCTCTATTAATAGCATGGAGCAAGTGGTAGAGTGAAATGTGCACAAATGTGCTGACAATTCACACTCGTGGGAGCGCATATTATATTGAGAACGTGGCATTTCGCACAGGCATATAGATAGGTTGAATGAATGGGGAATAACTTGTCAGATGCAGTTTCATGTCGGCATTATGAGGTCATGCACTTTGGTCGGAGAAGTCAAAAGAAAGAGCACTATTAAAATCGAGAGAAAGTAGAAGAAACGTGTGAGACAGAGGAATCTCATGCCTGACACAAGCATGTTTAGTATCATATTCCTTCCCTGACAAAAAGGATGGCTTCCTTTCCGAATGCTCACAATGAAAGAGATGGTTTCCAAGGAAAGTAAAAAAACCCTGAAATAAATAGCCTATTCGAAAACAAAGGAATGAATTGAGTCGTTCCAATGGACAACTTTGATGCTTATGGCTCTCTAAAATTGGTTTATAATGGAGCTGGAAGTGGGAATTGGAAGAGCTGGGGAGTGAAAGTCAGGTCGCCCATGTTTACTGTCATCCTTCTTCTATCTTCCTCATTTTTTGTATGTTTTATTTCGCGTTGTGGATACTGTGAGTGCGCTTGTAAACCACACCGCTGGTGACTTTTTTCCCAGACAGTTCTTCAACACGACTCGTAAGAATTCAACATTCTTTCCTCCTGAATCTAGGTAATTTCTAAACACTGTGCAAATATCACCAGAACCTCGACATTTTCCACGCCTGTCTGCCTTCTTGCAATATCAGTTGATTCATTACTGTGCTCCTTTTGCACAAATCAAGAACGAACCAAACCGCATCAATTGTATCTAGACTGTGAACACAGCTAACTGCAGCCGCTCCCCAGAGTACTGGCAACTGTGTGATCACAGAAGCACACATTGAACAGCCAGGAAACTCAAAATAATTACAGTGCCAGAGGCCGTGCCAGGAACGGCACCTGAGAAACAACAGAAACACTGTTTTGAGCTACGGACTTGGTTATATTTCTCAATCAGCAATCGAACTTTACATTGGTTATATCAACTGATCCCTCACTCAAGGAACCAACAACTTCTGCAAACGGAGGAGAAAATGAGGACATTA
Organism: Chiloscyllium punctatum; assembly: GCF_047496795.1. NCBI lineage: Eukaryota > Metazoa > Chordata > Chondrichthyes > Orectolobiformes > Hemiscylliidae > Chiloscyllium > Chiloscyllium punctatum. Next base: position 85,359 of record NW_027310162.1, read on the forward strand.
GATACTTGACATCAGAGTCTAGAGTGCAGTGCTGGAAAACACAGCATGTCAGACAGTATCTGAGGAGCAGGAGAATCGATGTTTTGGGCATGTGTCTGATGACTTGCTCATGCCAGAAACGTCCATTCTCCTACTTCTTGGATGCTGCCTAACCTGCTGTACTTTTCCAGCAATACCGTCTCCATTCCTGCAGACTGTCATACAATCCAAGCTTCCAGCCGCAGAATCAGCGACACTCAGTGTAATGAGTCAACCTATTGAGGACACCTGGCAGTGGTGTTTAGTGTCATGTAGATCTTCATGAATGTGTGTCGTGAATTGTCTGTCCTGTATAATGTTCCCTGCTCTCACTACGTGCAACATTGTTTGACCATATTTGTATTGTACATGATGGGTATTGGGTCCATTGTTCTGGTGAGTTGTTGTCTAAATGTGCCTTTCGGTTTATATTCTCTCATAGATCCGAGTAGTCAAAGGCTGTGTGTTCCGAGACATTTTTGCTTGATGAGTTGGGTGCCCTCCTAACGTTGTTTGTCTGAAAGGAATTTGCAGGAATATCTATTGTTACAAAGGATTTCTGGAGGATCCAAGAAACACCACAATCAATTGTTCAAAGTGGCAATGCACAGACATGACGAGGACAACAAATTCGACCAGAACAACACGACAATAATTGGACAGTGGTGGGCAGCCAGAGATTTTCTAGAATGACGACACTCATCCAATGACTCCATCAAAGAGCATGTTGACCTGGATGTAACATACCGGGACCTGCAATGAACGACAAGAAGCAGCAACTGAAAGCAGTGGGAAGGAAATCACACCAATTGGAAACACTACAGGACAGCAGAGCTTCATAAGAGTCTCATCAGCCTTGAGGATGTCACCGAGAAAGGGCAGGAAACTGCTGCAAACCAACTTCCCAACACTAACGAACATCCCCACACCATCTGCAAACTACACTGGAACTACAAATCTTTACACAAACCTTGAAACCCTGAAACAGTCAGGGCCGCCCCAGCAGGAAAATGACCCCTTGCATCCCACATGACAGCTGAAGATACGAAACGCCATACTCCAGTGGACATCAGAGCGAACTGCTCTTGCAAGCTACTTGTGCGTGTTCTTGACAAAATAACTGCTTGATTATCCTCATCCAATTTCTCATCATTTGACGTTGTGTGCTTTTAACATTACAAATTTACACCTGAATATGTCTGAATTTTCTGAGCAGTTCTGCCGTTCCAACACTTAGAGACAGTGAGTTCCAAATTCCAACCATTCGTTGTCTGATAACGTTTTTTATGTGCAGCTACACAAACCTTTTTACTCTTATCTTAAATCTATGGCTCCTTTGCGATTTATCCCTCCATCAAATGTTTCGTTAACTGTACATAATCCATACTGCTCATCATTTCGTACATCTCAATACTTTCTCATCTCAATTTCGCCTGCTTTCAGAAAATCAACGCATGTCTGTCTAAAGTTGAATCCAGATAATATATTGGTAAATCACTTCTGCATCATTTCCACAGTTGTCACATCTCTGCTATAATGTGAATTGTATAATTTTACACAAATATCTAGCGAGGGATAAATGATAATTTGAATTAAATGTGGGGAGACAAGAGACATTGGTCTTTTCCAATAAAGCCATTCCCTCGATACTGTTCTGTGCCATTTTCATGAACCCAATGCTCCAATGATCTCTGGTCCATGCAAATAAATCACTATACGTGAGGATTCAAAACCCAACCACATTGTCTGATAGCAGTAAGTGGCTAAATGGTCCTGATGCTGATATTGGGTCACGTTCACCGAACAAGAGTGACAGCTGCAGCACAGACTTAACAGTGTCAATGTGAAAGTGAATGTTAATTTTCCCAATGACCCAGTCACATGGGAGGAGGGCTGGAAAGGGGGAATAGTGATTGTTAAAGGGAGAAAAATCTCCGATATTGGGTGCTGAGTGTGGCGGCTTGAAGCATTAAAACCAACACCTGAGTGAGTATTTCCATCTTAAAATTGATTGTGTCCTTTCTGCGTTTGTTTTGCGCAGGTTATGTGGAGTAACATGGAGCAAATGCTCATTACAGATACTCGGATTTGAATGGAGGTTGCTTGACCACAACGCAGAGGACGGACCACTATTCGATTCCATGAAAAAGCATAATACAAAAAGCCTTTAATGCAATGGCAGAGATAGTCGAGGAACCGCATCACATGCACAACAGGAAAGCCCACTGAGACTGGATTGAATCGTCACCTTGGATATCCCCAGTGACTGTGGAGATTCCATCATTGAGAATGGTGAAGACTGAATGATAGATTTCAATAAAAGATTACATGTACAGGCAAGAGTTCACAAATATTGTTGAAATTATTGGTTTCAATACACTTGAAGTTTCACATTGTAACAAGGAAGAAACTATTATTGCACACTCTCATCACACCGGTTCCCAGGTCTGGACTCAGTGAAACTGTGTACACAGTGGCGAAGATCCAATTGGAAATTGAGAGTGGAATGAACGAGTGGATATCTACTTTGCCTGCCAGTGACAAACTCCATGAGCATGCAGTCCTACTGTGAAGGTAGAGAGGTGCGTGAAATGCTGAGGCTGCGAGCTCCAAACTCGCTCGGTGAAACTTATGTTGACATGGTGCACAGGGCATTGGGTCGTGGGAAAAGATCCTGAGCTATTTTAATCTGAATTGAAATTATTAGATTAGATCCCCTGCAGGATGAAAACAGGCCCTTCGGACCAACATTTTCACTACAACCCTCCGAAGCTCAACCCATCCCAACCCTATGTTTACCCCTGCCTAATGCACCTAACATTATGGACAATTTAGCATGGCCAATTCACGTGATGTGCATATCTTTTAGATTGCGGGGGGTACCAGAGTTCACGGAGGAAACACATACAGACGCAGGGAGAACTTGTAAACTCCACAAAGGCAGTCGCCCGAGGCTGGAATCGGACCTGGGACCCCGGTGCTATGTGAACCAATGAGCCACCGTGCCACATATTTGCTCACTGAATTGGGGCCCGCAGCCCTCTACAGCAACTATCTCCAAAGAATCACCACTCTCTGACTGAAGATATTCCTCCACGTCTCATTTCCAAATTGTTATCTCTTCACTTTGTCTCTGTGCCCTCGGGTTCTAGTGTGTCATAGTGGGTGAAACATCTTTGCCACATTGGCTCTGCACAGGCCTCTCAGTACTCTGTAAATTTCAAATAAATTGAGTCATTGACTCAGTCATAATTGAAACAGATCGCTATTCCAAACGGTCCATGCTACCATTTATCGAAACTAACGTAGTACCAACTACGTGTACTGGGCTCATATCTCTCTTAACATGTCCTATTCATGCACTTATCTAAGTGCCTTTTAAATGTTGCAACTTTATCCACATTCCTACTTCCTCTAGAACTTTGCACAGGAAACATACCGTGTAAAATAATACAAAGTGAACCTCATGTCTTTTTTTTCACTTTTGTCCTCACACCTGAAAAATACACCCACTAGTCCTGAAATACCCCAAAGAAGGACAGCACCGTTGCAGTTGAGCTAATCTGTACCCCTCAGGATTTAAAAAAACATTTATACGGTAGACGTCAACCTCCTATGCACCTTTGAAAGAAGTCCCAGCCTATCCAGCCTCCCCTTACAGCTCAATCCCTTCATTCCGAGCAACATGCTGGTAAATCTCTTCTTAACTCTGTCCAGCTTAATATTCTTCTTTGTCTGACTTAGAAACCAGAACATAGACGCAATACTACAGAAGATGCTCGCCAACAGTCTGTACAACCTCAGGATAACGTCCCAACTTCAACACTGAGCAACGCATGGAAGCGTCCTAACAGCATTTTAACGAAGCTGACGATATGTGACACGACTTCCAAAGTTCATTCCGTGATCTATTCACGTGTCTATTGCGCAGGACTATTCAAAGCAGTAATTGTAGTTGTACAAGTACTATATGCCTTTATAAATCAAACTGCAGTACGTTACATTTGTTCAAGATAATTTCTCTTTAAAATTCATTTAATCATATACCGAATGATCAATGTCTCTTTTAAATCTTCTATAACATCAGATAACCTTCTTCTCTGTCGACTGTACCACCATGGAGAGTTTTAGCGTCCCTCAGCACAGAAACAGGTCGTTTGGTGCACACAGGTACATACTGATCATAATGCCGGTCCACATTAACCGCATTTCTCTGGACTTGGACCACATCATTCTAATCCTTTGCTCTCCATGTATTTGTCCAAAAGCCTTTTTAAATGTTCTTCGTGTACACACAAATACTTATGCTGTCATCTCATGAAATGCATGTCGCTCATGTTGTTGTCAACCACAAACTGATGATCCCTGCGTTCCATATTGTCATCTAAAACATTTACATCAGTCACAAACAAAGGAGCCATCACTGATACCTGTGGAATACTGCCGGTCACAAGCCTCCAGTCTGATAAACAATACGCCAAAACCTCACCCTTTCTCTTGTTGTTAATTGAATTTTGTATCCAATTTGCAAACTCAATGTGAACCACATCTGATCTAACTTTACTCCTTAGTCTTCCATGTTGAATCTAGTTAAACGCTTTCCTAAAGCCTAAGTAAGCAAAGATATTTGTTCTTGCCTCATCAAACCTCTTGCTTACTTGATCAAAACCTCAGAAATTTGCGAGACCCAGTTTCCACCTCACTAAACCGTGTTGATGATCCCCTATATTTCCTGGACTGTGAAAATGCTATCTTCCAAAACCACCTCAAAAAACTTGTGAACCACCAATTTCAAAGTCACAAGCCTGGAGATTCCAGTCTTTTGAATGCATCTATTCTTCAACAAGGTTCGTCAATGTCCAGTCATTTTAAATCACACCCATATTTAGAGATGACACAATTATTTCAGCAAGGAGTCTTGCAATTTGCGCGCTTACCTCCCATAATGCTTTGGGATTCAGTTCAAAAACAGGGTAAACCTCGATGCTAATTGAAACCAGCAACACAGAAAAATATTTACCCCGTGCTGTAATCTATGAAAATTCGATAGTCAAAACGTTTCGCAAAGGTCACGATTTAAAGGGAAAATATCAACTTTTTTCTTTATGTCTAACAGAGTATGAAAACTAACAACTATTTACAGCTAGTTTCTCTGAAACCAATCTTTTACCATCCACTCTGCAATAATATTCTGATACTAAAAGATTCCCAATAATGATTTAAAAAGTAATCATGGTTCAAAACCACTCAGCTTTTTCAAGTCTCATTTTGTGGATTTTTCTGGGAAGATTCTCTCCAGGTTTTCCTCGATGTTCTGCCATGCAAACACATTTCCAGGAAGGTACATTTGTAGGATCTCTTGAGCTGGACGTCTCTGAGGCAGTCCTAGATGTTGAAAATGTCCTGATTTATACCCCAAAACATCGGATTATTTCATTGGCTTTAATATTATCAAAACCTGAAGTTCACACCTGGTTTTGATTTCGGATCTTGATTCATAATTTAGGCTGATGGCAATCCAACTCTGCTGGTTGTTTCAAACAAATGTCACATTGTTCCCTTGGTCAGAACAGGTTGTTCTCTGTCCTTGCAAGCTTTTCAACTCTTTTTTTCACACCACGTTCATAACAATACACTAGTCCAGGTTCTGGAGTTTTATACGCCTTTAACATTTTCTGAGATGTCCAACAATTATTTTCCTGTAATATGAAATGTTTATCAGTGTGTATTTCCACGATTTCTGTAGCCTCCTTAAGTCTAACATATCCTTGGCGAACAGACTTCCCAAATTCAGCTGTTCCTCTTTGCTTGAATCCCTCTAACTACTTTCTCTTCGTCTAAACGTCGGAATGTCTTATAAAATAATGTATCAGTACCTCGACATACCAGTTGCTCTAGCAGTTGATTCCATGTGCAAGCCATCCTCTGTGTGAAAAGGATGTCTTGTCATTCGGTGTAAATCTTACGAGGTCTGGACTCCCGGATCCAAGGGAAAACGAACTTTGCTGTTCGCCTTATCGAGAGCACTCCTGATTTTATGAATCTCTATAAAGTCATCTTCGACCTCCGATGCTGCAGTACGACAAGGCAAAGCCTACACAGTCTCTGCTCGTTATATTAAAAATCCAGTCCTGAGAACGTGTAGACTCTTTGTTGCATGAGGCCAGACAGTGTCGAATGTAATCCAGCCGCTAGAAACATCACCGAATCTCAAATTCTTGATGCTTGTTCAAATAGTTTCGGATAAGGTATCGTCCCTTAAATTATGGAGAGTTAACATTTGGTCTCGCTGTCTCCACAATAAAAAATGACGTGAAAAATTCGTTTAATGCCTCTTCCATCTGCTGAGCTCAAAAGCAATGTCAACCTCCTTGATCTTTCAGGTAAAATTTCTCGCGTTGTTCTCTTGCCAGATATGTACTTGTAGACCCTCTTTGGATTATCTTCAGCCCTGGCAGTTTAAATTATTTCACATCCCCTCTTTCCTTCCTGGCCTGCACTTTATTGAAGTCGCTACAAGAAATTCACTTGAACCCTGTTGTCTGTCTGATACAGAATACTCTTTCGTTTTGATTTGTTCCTCAACACCTTTTTCAAACAATGGTCACGTCTTGTGAGTATCCAGCCTGACAAATTCAGCTCAGGTTGAACACATATCTGCCACTGGGAAAATGTTAGTCCGTGATTAAAGTTGGAATAACAGAGCATTAGAAATGCATTATAGAATAAAATGGATTCTGCATGGCTTTGTACAGACGAAATCAGACCTAACACATTTGCAAGTATTTTCAGATCGTAACAAACACAATACGTAAAGGGGAATGCAGTAAATGGAATATATCTGAATTTCTAAAATTATTCAGAACGGTGTTTTATACGATAGCACTTCACAAGCATAGAAGCATGAACCAACACAGTTGGGGTATGTATTAGTCGAGGATTGGGGAATGAATGGAGAGGCGAGGTAATGAGGGCATTTTCATGATAGTAAATTGTAACTTGCAGTTTCCCGGAGCCAACAATATTGGTGCCAAAGCTGTTGACAACATGGACTAATCACCTGTACAACATAAGTTAATGTACTGTTGCTCAGTTTGGGGATGACACAAAATAGATATGGATGCAAGTAATGCGGGCGGCACAGCAACATTGTGGATGGACAGAATTAGGATAAACAAATGGACAAAAACGTAGCGGCATATAACATGCAAAAAAAAAGAGGTTTATGCGTTTTGGCAGATATAAATATTAAGTGGGGAAATACACAGCACAAAGCATCAGCATACAGAGCACTTCGTTTCCTTGTACATGAAATATGAAAAGTTAGCATCCAGTTTCAGCAGGTCGTCGGGAAGTTAAATAATTTTGTTTCACTTTATTTAAACGGAATGGGGACATATGTTTTTTTTTTCAAAATACACATGGCATTAGTCAGATCAGAGCTGGATTTATGTGAACAAATTTAGTCCCCTATTTTATGAATAGCACTTCAGGGAAATTTAATACAAATCATCCTGGATATGGGAGGGTATTCTCGGGAGATGAAACTGAGAATATTGCCCCTGTACTCATTGGAGTGTAGAAGAATGTAACAAGACTTTACTGAGATACATTAGATTATGAGGGACATGATAGGATAACTTAGGAGAGAATGATTCGCCTTGTCTGAGAATCAAAGACCAGAGAACATCATCTCAGAGTAAGTAGTAACCTATTTAAGAAAGATATGGAGGAATTTCTTTCTCTTAGTGCCGACTGAATATGTGAAAGTATTTACTGCAGGCCACTCTAGAAATTGGCAGCTCAGTGTATCCAAGATTACACTGAGATTAGGGAGGGTGGTAAAAAAGGAGGGGGTGTGGCGTTGCTAATTAGACATGGTATAATGGCTGCAGAAAGGCAGTTCGAGGGGGATCTGCCTTTGGAGGTAGTATGGGCTGAAGTCAGAAATAGGAAAGGAGCAGTCACCTTGTTGGGTGTTTACTATAGGCTCGCCAATAGCAGCAGAGATGCGGAGAAACAGATTGGGAAACAGATTTTGGAAAAGTACAGAAGCCATAGGGTAGTAGTCATGGGCGATTTCAACTTCCCAAATATTGACGATCATAGCTGATGTGTGACCTAACGTACAACTTTCAAAACCGTGTAATTTCATCAATAAACTCCTCTGAAACACACAAAATGAGTATTGTAAAACTAAACATCTGCAAATGCTGGGAAATCAGAAATTGCTAGAAAAATTCAGTAGGTCTGGCAGCATCTGTGGAGAGTGAACCGTTCGTGTCCAGTCATCAGTCAGGTGACCAGCTGTAGCTGACCATTCTGTTGTTTCTGTAACACTGGAACAGGCTCTGGTGCGAGGGGAATGAGATTGTCAATAACAAACGAGAAAACAGGAGGATGTACTCAATTAGAATTAGGAATTCATTTACCCCTCCCAACGGGACACTCACCGACACAGTCACACTGGGGAGAGGCCGTTCACCTGTCCCACGTATGGGAAGGGATTTACTCGATCTTACAATCTGCTGAGACACCAGAGATGGCACAGAGGATTTAGTCCCTTCACCTGCTCCATGTGTGAGAAAGGATTCAATCAAATCTCTCATCTGCGGAGACATTAGTGCATTCCCCTCAGGGAGAGGCCATTCACCTGCTCAGTGTGTGGGAAAGGATTCACTCAGTCCTCTGACCTGCTTAAACACCAGCGAGCTCACTCTGGGGAAAGATCATTCACTTGTTTCCAGTGTGCGGGCAGATTCACTCAAATGCAGCACCTGTGGAGACCCCAGTGAGCCCACACAGAGGGAGAGGACATTCAGATGGTCAGTGTGGGAGAGGGGATTCAGTGATTCATCCTGCCCCCGAGACCCCAGCGGGTTCACACTGGGTCGGAGCTGTTCACCCCTCTGTGTGACAAGCGATTTGCTGCATCTTCAACCCGATTGAGAGCCCAGTGAGTGCTCACAGGGAAGTGGTCATCCCCCTGCTCTGTGTGGACTGCAGGACTCTGATTCTGATGTTACTGTCCATCAGAGTCTGGAGTGGACCTTGTACATGATGACACTGTTGGAGTATTGATGTTGTTGTTGTTAACCACATTAACTGGGCTGGAGGTGACTGAACTTACATTGCCACTTTCTGAACCCCAGGATGTCTCTCTGGGCAGTAAGTCTCCACAAACAGCAATGTGACAATGAGCAGGGATCATCTGTTTTAATTTAAATTGTGACTGTAGCACGGCTGCTTCACAGCATCAGGTACAAGGTTGGAGTCCAGCCTTGTCCAACGCCCTGCGTGAAGTTCCCACATTCTCCCCATTATAGTGTGGGTCCCCTCCAGGTGATCTGGTTTCCTCCCACAGTCCAAAGATGTGCAGGTTAGGTGGATCAGTCGTGCTAAATTGTCCACAGTATCCAGGATTGTGCAGAATAGGTGGATCAGCCATGGGAAATGCAGTGTTATAGTGTTAGAGTGATCTGGGCGTGATGTTCTTTGGATGGTCGGTGGGGTTTGATGGGCTAATGCTCTCCTTCCACACTGTAGGGATTTTATTCTATGATTGAGAATAAAGGCTACACAGTAGGGTGTCCTTGGAGAAGGAGCATGTAGTGTGGATCAATGCTCTCAATGCCTTTAGATAGAGGTGGGCACCGCAGGGGATACAGTATTTTATCTCTACCGATGCCCTCTCCTCACAACTCTACTTTGATTTAGTCCCTTCTCACTCTGTCACTTGTAATGGTTTGCTTGATCCGTAATTGGCTTTGTTTGGAAATATTCAACTGGTTACACAAATGGTTTACTGCTGGTGATTATATGTCTAGATTAGAGTGGTGCTGGAGAAACATATTGATTGGAAGCTCTTTAGATCAAGTACATTGGACGGGGCGATGTTTGTGCAGTGCGCCCAGGAAGCTTTTCTGACTCAGTATGTACATTGTCCGACCACAGGGGAGGCCATATTGGATTTCGTACTCGGTAACGAACCGGTACAAGTGATGGGTTTGTTTGTGGGCGAGCATTTTGGTGTTAGTGACCACAATTCTGTGACTTTCACATTGGTTATGGAGAGAGATAGGTGCATGCAACAGGGGAGTTTTGTTCAATTGGGGGAAGGGTAAATACAATGCTGCAAGATAGGATCTGAGGAGCATAGGTTGGGAGCATAGAATATCAGGGAAGGATGCCATTGAAATATGGAACTTTTTCACGGAACAGATACGACGTGTCCTTGATATGTATGTATCTGTCAGGAAGGAAAGAGATGGTCGTGTGACGGAACCTTGGTTGACGAGGGAGGTTAAATATCTAGTAAAGAGGAAGAAGGAGGCTTACATAAGGCTGAGGAGACAAGGTTCAGACAGAACGTTGGAGGGACACAGGATAGCCAGGAGGGAGCTGAAAAAAGGGATTAGGAGAGCTAAGAGAGGGCATGAAAAATCTTTGGCGGGTAGGATCAAGGATAACCCAAGGCCTTTTATGTGTATGTGAGAAACATGAGAATTACGAGAACGAGGGTAGGTCCGATCAAGGACAGTAGTGGGAGACTGTGTATTGAGTCAGAAGAGATAGGAGAGGTCTTGAATGAGTACTTTTCTTCAGTATTTATAATTGAGAGGGACCGTATTGTTGAAGAGGGAGAGTGTGAAACGGACTGGTAAGCTAGAGGAGATACTTGTTAGGAAGGAAGATGTGTTGGGCATTTTGAAAAACTTGAGGACAGACAAGTCCCGCGGGCCTGACGGGATATATTCTAGGATTATGTGGGAAGCAAGAGATGAAATTGCAGAGCCGTTGGCAATGATCTTTTCGTCTTCACTGTCAACGGGTATGGTACCAGGGGACTGGAGAGTGGCGAATGTTGTGGCCCTGTTCAAAAAAGGGAATAGGGATAACCCCGGGAATTACAGGCCAGTTAGTTTTACTTCGGTAGTAGGCAAAGTTATGGAAAGGGTACTGAGGGATAGGATTTATGAGTATCTGGAAAGACATTGCTCGATTAGGGACAGGCAGCACGGATTTGTGAGGGGTAGGTCTTGCTTTACGAGTCTTATTGAATTCTTTGATTAGGTGACCAATCTGCGGATGAGTGTAGAGCAGTGGATTAGTGTACATGGATTTTAGCAAGGCATTTGATAAGGTTCCCCATTGTAGGCTTATGGGGAAAGTCAAGAGGCATGGGATAGTGGGAAATTTGTCCAGTTGGATAGAGAACTGGCTAACCGCTCGAAGTCAAAGAGTAGTGGTAGTTGGTAAATATTCCGCCTGGAGCCCAGGTACAAGTGGGGTTCCGCAGGGATCAGTTCTGGGTCTTCTGCTGTTTGTAATTTTTATTAATGACGTGGAAGAGAGATTCGAAGGGTGGGTCAGTAAATTTGCAGAAGATACGAAGATTGGTGGAGTTGTGGATAGTGAGGAGTGCTGTTGTCGGCTGCAAAGGGACTTAGATATGATGCAGAGCTGGGCTGAGGAGTGGGAGATGGAGTTCAACCCTGTAAAGTGTGAGATTGTCCATTTTGGAATGACAAATAAGAATATGGAATACAGGGTTAACGATAGGGCTCTGAGTAAGGTGGAGGACCAGAGGGATCTTGAGGTCTATGTTCATAAATCTTTGAAAGTTGCCACTCAGGTGGCTAGAGATTGTAAGAAGGCCTATGGTGTATCAGCGTTCATTAGCAGAGGGATTGACTTCAAGAGTCGTGAGGTGATGTTGCAGCTGTACAGAACCTTGGTAAGGCCACATTTGGAGTACTGTGTGCAGTTCTGGTCGCCTTACTTTAGGAAAGATGTGGAAGCTTTGGAGAGGGCGCAGAGGAGATTTACCAGGATGTTGCATGGAATGGAGAATAGGTCGGACGAGGATAGGTTGAGAGTGCTAGACCTTTTCTCATTGGAAAGGCGATGGGTGATGAGTGACTTGATAGAGGTTTACAAGATGATCAGGGGAATAGATAGAATAGACAGTCAGAGACTTTTCCCCCGGGTACAACAGAGTGTTACAAGGGGACATAAATTTAAGGTTAAGGGTGGAAGGTGTAGGGGGGATGTCAGGGATAGGTTGTTTACTAAGACAGTGGTGGGGGCATGGAATGCGCTGCCTGTGGGAGTGGCAGAGTCAGAATCATTGGTGACCTTTAAGCGGCAATTGAATAGATACTTGGATGGTGCTTAAGCTAGGACAAATGTTCGGCACAACATTGTGGGCTGAAGGGCCTGTTCTGTGCTGTATTGTTCAATATTCTATGTTCTATGTTCTAAGACTGTGAGAAACAGATTTTAATCAGCAAGATATTCAAAGGTTAGGTGCTATTGCAGGAACTTGAATCTGAGGATTATCAGATCAGCTGCAATCACACTGAGTGGTGAGAGCAGACTGCACAGGTTTAATTGACGACTTCTGCTCTTGTATCTTATTATCTTTCCTTTCTGGACTTTCAATCGCTTCTGTTTTTCCTTTATCAATGAATTTACCGGGCATTAGAAGAAGAAGATTTACAGTGCGAGGGCCAAAAAGCAAATATCACTTCAGTATCTGATGGTGTTGTCCAGTTGATTGTTGCCTGAATATGATTCGCTTTTGAACATGAAAGGGAAAAGCATCATTCACAGTGTGGAGAAACTGTACACGTGTTGTACATGTGGGCTGGGCTTCACCAGATCATCTTCCTAGTCAGAACATAAATACAGTCAGACGAGGGAAAGGCCATTCGTCTGTTTCGAGTGTGGGACAGAATTTACTTGATCCACTACGTTGTTATAACAACAGCAAGTCCACATAGCGGAAATGTCTTTTAAATGCCCTGAACGTGGGAAGCGGCTTAAAATCTCTGAGAATCTGTTGACCCATCAATATGTTGACACTGATGAGAAACTTCATTTGCTCCCAAACTGGGCCTGGATTAAAGTGGTTAATTGGACTCTCTGTGCACGCGCCATCTCACTGTGGGGAGAGGCTGTTCACCTGCACTGGTGTGGGAGGAGATTTTATGTGAAATCCAACCTACTGAAACAACAGCAAGTTCACAAGTGAACAAAGTGCCTCGTTTTTACTGTGCTTCATTGTGTGCCAAAGTCTCAACCAAAAGTTTTGGTTTGAATTCCAGTTAACTGTGGAGCTATTCCATAGGGTTTAATATATAGGAAAGGATTAGAAGGTTACGGGGCAATGGCAGGGAGATGGGGTTAGTCTGAATGCACATTTTGGTCGGAATGGGCCAGTTTGGAACAAAGGGTCTTCCTCTGTGCTTTAGGACTCTATGACTCTCACAACCATTGCTTGTCTCCCACTGAATGTCATATTGTACTTTCCCAATATCTGACCCTCTTCATATCTTTGTACTGTCTGAACATCAGGCTGTCGGTGGCACGGTGGCTTAGTGGTTAGTACAATGTCAGGGACACAGGTTCGCTTCCCACTTCGGGTCAATGCTAGTTTGGAGTTTGTGTATTCTCCCCATATCTGCGTGGGTTCCCTGCGGGTGTTCTGGTTTCCTGCTGCAGTCCAAACATGTGCAGATTAGGTGAAATGGGTATGTTAAATTGCCCAGATATTACATTATTAGTCAGCAGAAAATGGATTACTCTTCGGAGGGTTGGTGTAGGACTTATTTTGCCAAAAGGCCTGTTTCCACACTCTAGTCATTCTCATACTAAAAATTAGCCAACGTGCCATCTGTTCCTTCATCTAGATCGTTAGCTGTATAAGGTGAAATTTGGTGCTCCCAACACTGAGCCTTGTGGCAATGCTTGTCACTGACTGCCATCGTGAGATGGCACATTTTATGCTTACTCTCTGCTGGCTTCAATCGATGCCAGCACGTTGCCTCTGACACAATGGGTCCCCTTTCTCTGTAACCTCCAGTGTAGCAATTTGTCAAAGGACGTCTTGAGGTGTAGGTAATAATATCCATTGGCTCTCTTAATATGCTCAGTACTTCCTCAAAACATTCTAGTCTGTTTGTCAGGCATGACTGCCCCTTGATGAAACCATGCTAACTCTGCTCTATTTTACCATCAACATCCAATGATAGAGAAATCGCATCCTTCATAATGGATTTCAGAATCTTACCCACAACCGAGGTTAGGTTAATCAGTCTGTAATTTTCTGTCTTCTGCCTTACTCCCTTGTTAAATGGGGTGTCACGTTAGAGATTTTCCATTCCACTTTGCCCTTTCCTGATTATAGTCATTCCTGAAAGATCACAACTAACGCTTGCACTACACCTTCAGCTATCTCCCTTACAAGGCTTGGGTGTAGTCCATCTGGTCCAGATTATTTCTCTGCATTCTGGCTCTTCAGTTTTCTAACCCGTTCTTTTTGGTAATGACCACCATACTCCGTTCTTCCCCTCACTCTGTTGATTTTTTTGGGAAATTAATCTTGTCTTCCACTGTGAAGACTGACGCAAAGTTCCTCATCCATTCCTTTGTTCCCGACCACGACCTCTCTGGCATAATTTCCAATATCTACTTTTGCCTTTATTTTGCACTTTATATATCTAAGTGGCTAGCTTACCTCCTTATTTAATTTTCTCCCTCCTGAAATATTTTTGTTGCCCTCTGTTGGTCTTTATAAGCGTCCCAATACTTTGGTTTCACACTGCCCTTCACCACATTATATACTTCTCTCCTTTGCTCTGATGCTATCCCTCACTTCCCTCGTCAGCCATGGTTGCCTCATCCTCCCTGTACCATGCCTCTTTGTCTTGCAATGTATCTCTGCTGTGTCTCCTAAATTACTCTTACAGCCTCCTGCCATTGCTGTTCTACTGTCTTTTCTGCTAGGCTACTCTCCCAGTCAATTCTACCCAACTTCTCCCTTATGCCTCTGCAGTTGCCTTTATTCAGCTGAATTACTGTTGCCTCTGATTCTATCTTCTGCCTCTCAAATTGTAGTATAAATGCTATGATCGCTGCTTCCGACGGCTTGCTTCAATTTAAGATCCCTTATCTAGTCTGTCTCTTCGCACAACACTAAATCCAGTATTGCCTGTTCCCTCATGGATTGCACCACAAGCTACTCAAAAAAAAAATCTTGTAGACATTTCATGAATTTCGTTTCTTACAATCCATTACCAATCTGATTTTCCCATTCCCCCCTGAATATTGATATCGCCCATGATCACTGTAACCTTGCTTTTCCTAGACATCTTTTCTATCTCCTGATATATCTGATGGCCCAGATCCTCACTACTGTTTGGAAGCCTGTATAAGACTTCAACTATCGTTGCTTTAACATTGTGCTTCCTCAATTTTACATATGCAGATGCTACACCATCTGACCCGATGTTATTTCTTGCTATTGATTTAATTTCATTTCTTACTGATAAGGCAACCCCACCTCGTCAGCCCACCAGCGCATCTTTTGGATAGGGTGCATATCCTGGAATATTTAGCTGCCAATCCTGATCCCCTTGCAGCTATATCTCCGTGATGCCCATCACGCCATACCTGCCAATTGCGATCTGGGTCACGAATTCATTTACCCTATTCCTCATACTGCATGCATTCAGATATAATGCTGTCAGTCCTTAATTAACCATCTCTCCTCTCATTGTCATTCATATTCCAGTGTACTTGAAGTTTGTTTGTTAATCATTTCTAGATACTCTATCCTATTAAAGTCTGTGATGGAGATTTTAATAATCTATCCTGAATTCTGCACTCTTACCTCCTCTTTTAATTCAGGTTTCTAATTACCCCTATAACTGATTCCCGTTCCCCCACTCCTATTCCATTTACATCTCTGTCTATCGCCCGAGTTAAGCGATTCATTCGGACACTGGTCCCAACATGGATCTGATAAAGGCTGTCCCATCAGAACAGGTCCTTTCTTCCCCAGAAATGAGATGCGTTTATTCAACACAAAATACAGCGACAAAATGATTTTCTCGACAAACCAGAATATGAAATGTACAAAGAGATAAGATTGTTCAAATACCCTCATGATATCGAGCTCTATGAAGTGAAATGTGGATTACTAAACCATGGAAGTGGGGTGCAAACCTTTTCAGTCATTACTTGACCCACAGCTGAGATGCTGATTTGCCCTCTGACAGTGATCCCCCTCACTGATATTCTCTGGCTCAGTCACTCGCACAGTGTCTCAGGGGGTTATCAGTTCCTGCTATCATTGGCACAGTCTATTTAAATTAATCCACCTTCTCTCTGGAGCCAGTCAATTGGGCTATTGGATTCTGTTTAGCTGTCAGCCACTCAACTCTGTGATATTATAGAAGATAAATGATCTGGGATCACAACCAGTATCACCATGGTACTCACAGGGGATGGCTCCCAAACAAAGAGTTTTTTGTTCAGGGGAAATGTTTAAATAAAACTTCCATCTTCTGTCTATTTCTTCTCATGCTGTCCCCTGATCTATCTAATTTCATCCCCATTTCACACCCCTTCATTTCTCACTCACTCTGTCACTCCGTTTTCGCTCCTTTCTGTTCATCTCCCTTCACATTCTTTCTTTCTATTTCATTCTCTCTCTCTTTCTGTCAATCTCCAATAATTCTCTCTGCTTTCTGATTGCATAGTTGGAGAGCTCGTGAATGTACGAAGGACTGAATGGCTTCCATCTGTGCTCTATTAATTCTGTGGTGCTCTGACCCACAATAAAAATATTAGGTGCCTGTAGAGACAATCTGGTTCAGTGAAGGACACAGGTCACAATCATCCATTATCTCTGTCTGTTCTCTGGTATACAGCGACATCGAAATATCTGTTTCAATAAAATAGATTGAAATTCGAACAGTGGAGAGGACGTTCGCCAGATGATATTGCAATCAGGATTTAATAAACAGCTGCCACATACAAAATGTGGATTTGCCTGATAGCTACTCCTTCCAATTAACACTCCCTAGCTCCTGCCTGATACTGACATAACTTGCCTTACTCCAATTCCATAGCTTCTCAAAAGGACCTGACTTATTCATGTTCTTAGCTATCTTAAAAATGAAGGAGTTTCCAAAATGATTCCACAATGCTGTCCCTCTGAAATGTCAGTCAACTGTCCAGGCTCATTAGCCAATAAGAGGTCCAGTATGGCCCTTCCTGTAGTGGACAACCCACATACCAATTCAAGTAACCCGCTTGGATGCACCAAATTCTGCCCCGTCTAAGCCAATTGCTCTAAGGGAGTCCCCGTTAATATTGGGGATTTTGAAGTCAATCACTATGACAACTCTGTTTTTATTACACCTTTCCATAACTGGTCCACACATTTGTTCTCAAAGTCTCAGTGGCTGTTGAACGGACTATAGTGTAATCCGAACACAGTAATTGCATCAATCTTATTTTTGTGCTCTACTCATATTGCCTCAGTGGATGAGCCCTCCAGAGAGTACGACCTCTCTGAGTGCAAATGCAACATGATCCCTCATTAGTAATACAGCTCCTCCACCTCTTTTACCTTCCTTTATATCTCACCTAACACAACAATACCCTGGAATGTTGAACGCCCAGTCCTGTCCCTCTCCAAACTAAATGCCTGTAATAGCTGCAACATCATGATTCCATGATTTGAATCAGGCTGTAAGCTCATCTGCTTTACCCATATTAATCATTGCGTTGATATAAACACACTTCAGCCCAGTGCCATCAGATCCTGAGTCGAAAGGATATACACAAGAAGGACGGGATGGACCTTAATTGGCAGCAATCTCCGATATGTGGATCATTGGGATTTGCAGGTCGGTAGGATGTTCGCAAGAAGAACGGGATGGACCTGAACTGGCAGCAATCTCCTGGCAGGCAGGTTTGCTGTTGTCAAACAGAAGGGTTTAAGCTAGTGTGGTCGTTGGGGGGAGGGGGGAACAGTGGGAACCAGAGCAGTCGGTCCACAAGTACACGACTGAGGCGGGGTTGGTGACTAATCCCAGTCGAGCTAAGACCAACAACAAACAGACAGAGGTTACTGAACAAAATGAGCCTGGCAGTCTGACGTACACTGATTATAATGTGAGGAGTATGACAGGTAAGACGGGTGAACTTGGAGCTTGGGTGAGTATATATCACTGCTATGTTAATATTATAGAGATCTGTTTGAGAGAGGGACACGGGAATCCCAATGATACACATATCAGAAGTGCTGCCTCCTCTACCAGTTCTTTGCCCATGTATTTAACTCTACCTCCATCCTATTCCTAACCTCATTGGCACATTGAATAATCTTGTCGCATGAAAATGTACATATCATTTCAGCACAACTCCGGCATTTGCTTTTTCTTTAAAATGGACAGACTTGACAATAAATACTTACGAGTGAGTTCATTAACTGGGAAAGAGGAGTCCTCTGAATCAGTCCAGTGATGACAGGATCTGATATCTATCACCTCCACCAAACCTGCTTGACAACGACCTCCATTTTTCCAGAGGGGCGGGGAGAGGAGGAGGAGTGAAGCGAGGGCTGCTGGGAAGGTTAGGGCTTAATTTATATCTTGGCTGTTTTTATACCGAGATACTACACGTATATCTCCCTGACGCCCCCCTCCACTAACCAGAAGAAAACGATCCTGTAAGGTAAGGCTTTTATATCTTATCCATCTTTTTCATTTATTTAAGTGCATTGTTTGGTTTTAGTTAGTTCATATAAAGTTAAGCTTACAATGGCAGGGGACATCAGACGCGTCGCATGTGACTATTGCTTGATGTGGGAGCTTAGGAACATGTCTGTCGTTCCTGACTCTTACACTTGCAAGAAATGTGTCCAGCTGCAGCTGTTGTTTGACCGCATGATGGCTCTGGAGCTGCGGATGGACTCACTGTGGAGCATCCGCGATGCTGAGGAGGGAGTGGATAGCACATTTAGTGAACTGGTCACACCGCAGGTTAGGATTGCTGAGCGAGACAGTGAATGTCTCCAGCTACCACATGATGCAGAAATAACACATCCCCCGACCCACCATCGTTATTGTATTTAGCTAGTGCTGAATTTGTTTTTTTTTTATTTTTAAATGTTTTTATATCTCTACTTATGCAACTTGTAACCAATAGATGAACAAAATTCAATTTAAGGCAGATTCATATTTCGCAGAGTTCCAATTAGCCAATCAAATCACATTTTTCCTTGTCAAACTTGCACATCATCATCTGTAAGAATTCTGGCAGACTTGTCAGTGAGACCTCTCCTTGACGAAGTCATGCTGTCTCAGCCCTTTTTACGATGCACCTCCAAGTACTGCATTACAAGGGCCCAGTTCTGCAGCAAAATATCCTAGGCCAAGCCATCTCCAGCTGCTTCATCAATGTCCTTCCCTCCATTATAAGTTCAAAAGTGGGAATGTACAATGACAAATGTGCAATTAATACCACCCACAACTCCTCAGTTTAAATTTAACATAGCACAATCCATTAGAGATTGGGCACCTTTAGATTTAGTCCTAGTAATGAGAAAGTCTAATTGCTAGGCCCCAAGGGATCCTTCCATATCCGCCACAAACTCACCTGCACCTCCACACATATCATTTACTGCATCCTCTGCACCCGATGTTGCTTCCTCTATATTGGGGAGACAGGCCGCCTACTTGAGGAACGTTTCAGAGAACACCTCTGGGACACCCGGACCAATCAACCCAACCACCCCGTGGCTCAACACTACAACTACCCCTCCCTCTCCACCAATGACATGCAGGTCCTTGGACTCCTCCATCGCCAGACCATAGCAATACGACAGCTGGAGGAAGAGCGCCTCACCTTCCACATGGGAACCCTCCAACCACAAGGGATGAACTCAGATTTCTCCAGTTTCCTCATTTCCCTTCCCCCCACCTTGTCACAGTCCCAAACCTCGAACTCAGCCCCACCTTCCTAACCTGCAATCTTCTTCCTGACCTCTGCGCCCCACCCCCACTCTGGCCTATCACCCTCACCTTAACCTCCTTCTACCTATCGCATTTCCAACGCCCCTCCCCCAAGTCCCTCCTCCCTACTTTTTATCTTAGCCTGCTTGGCACACTTTCCTCATTCCTGAAGAAGGGCTCATGCCTGAAACGTCGATTCTCCTGCTCCTTGGATGCTGCCTGACCTGCTGCGCTTTTTCAGCAACACATGTTCATCCTAAATTATTGACAAGGTTTATAAATACAACATGCAGAGCTGGCAGAGCGTACGTAAAAGTTGAGTTCAGCTCTGTGTTCAAAATGCTTCTTCAGGCTCCCTCAGAAATGACCTTAACTACATCACTCTGTACATTCCCCAAAATAAGAACAGCAAGAGATTGTCCCACTATTTCCATCGCTGTGAGCATCATGTGGTGAGGAATACAATCTCCAAGGTTACACAGCATCCTGGCTTGAATCAATATCATTGTCCCTTCACTGTCATTTGTTTAGAATTCTGTGGCTCTCTTTGAAACATATCAGTTGGTGTCCCTGCACCACGAGGATCACTGGAGTTCACCACCATATTCTGAATGGAAATTAAACATAGGCAATAAATGCTGGTCTTGCTAGCGTAATTCACCTTACAAGAACAATTGACAGGAATCTGCTCTATTAAAGGCATCCATTCTAACGTATCTGATTTCTAACGCAGTTTTAATGAGGCTTTTACTTTGACCTAAGCATCTGATCTTTCTGTTACTCCATGAAACTTCCACGAGTGCGTTTAAAATGCTGATTAAAAATCACATTTGCAAGTTGTGCACATCATTCTGAAAGGGAGAGCCTTTTTTGCAGTTGAGAATGCTTTTATTATTTGTCAGTATCTAACGGCAATAGCAACGAAGAAACTAAGATCAGGAGTAAGTGACTGGACAACGTGAACCAAACCTGCCATGTGATAAGATCATGGATGATCTGATTGTGGCTATGCCCTATAATTTTAATTCATAATTCATAGCCGATAAACTGTCTGACTGTGTCTTAAGAATATTCAATGTCTCACCTTCCATCAATCTCTGGGAAGGAAGTTCCCACAGACGCAGAGCCCTTTGAGATGGTTAAAACAATCACCAACTCCTTCACTGGGATATTCTCCAGTTTCCAGGAGTCCATCCATGTCTGTAAATCTCTTGCACAAATTGAAATATTGTTTCAGCATTCAACTTGAATAGACTACTCAGAATATTATGGGTTTAAAAGGGATCATGCGTTGTTTGCCTAAACCCTAACTGATCCAAAGCCAGTCTGACAATGTTCTTCCAGAGATAAATGCTCCTCACAGGAATCAGTTGAGTGAATCTTCTCTGGACTGCTTTTCATGTCATTGGGCCCTCAGCTCTCCTAATGTGGTCTCACCGTACACTACAAAACTGTAGGATACCTTCCCTACCCTTGAATGTATTCTGTTCTAAAAGGTTTGAAAATTTATATTGCCTCTCTATGATGTGCACGCAACGTGTTTTTTTTTTGTTATCCAGGTGTCTGATTTATCTGTGCCTCAGCTTTGCAATCTCTCCATTAGAATAATGCACTGTTTTTCATTCAAACCACCAATCTATTCAAATACAGACACATGTTTCCTGCTATGCCCCATATACCAATATATCATTCACTTGACCCACTTCGAACTCTCTGTAATACAATGAAGTGGATGTCAACATCCATCTTGGTAATTAAAAGCAATGCACCCAACGAAGAGAGTATGACAAGTGATGTAACCCACTTCCTTTTTGACAACCCAGTTTGTTATAAAGGAATGGTTCAATGAAATGGAATCCTTTCACGCATTCTGTAATTAACATGTACTATTTGCTTGTCTAGGGGTGACACCGTGGCTCAGGGGCTAGCACTGCTGCCTCATAGTGCCAAAGACCCAGGCTTGATTCCAACCTCGTAAAACTGTCTATGTGGAGTTATCACAGTCTACTCGTGTCTGCGTGAGCTCAAACACGTGCTCCTGCTTCGTCTCACTATCAATGATGTGCAGGTTACTTGAATTGGACATGCCAAATTGCCCATAGTGTTCACGGATGTGTAAGTTAGGTGCGTTAGTCAGGGGTAAATATAGTCAATAGTGTAGAGGAATGCATATGAGTGGTTTACTCTTTGGAGGGTCAGTGTGATCCTTGTTCGTCCGAAGGGCCTGTTTCCCTACTCTACGTATTCTATGATTCTAACTTTAACAGTGAACAAATCAGTAACAAACTGAACGATCAGTCTGTAACTAATTACGTTTTCCGGAAAAAAAACAAGATTTTCCTGATATGCGGTTTCATTAATGCGGATTCCACTCATAAATCCATTATTATTAAGAGTAAAATTAAAACTTAGTCTCTCAAAGTTCATCCAGTATGGATTGCCTTGAAATTTCTGTATCTTATTCCCTCATCTTTCTCTGTCTGAAATGCCTTCTCAGTTGTTTTCTGGTTTCAAGAATATTTGCTCAGCGTGTTGTGTACCTTTATTGATGGATATAGCATTTTAGGCCGAGCATGGAGATTTTTTGTGAGACCCCAATATTTCTTTCACACATGACACTTCCCTGTCATCATTTTTTCAACTAGCAGTGGACTCTCCCCCTCTGTCCAATTGTCTCCTTGACACAAGAAATTCTTGTTCTATGATTGGCTTCATATTGTTAACGCTAAAATGGATCCTTAATCTCGAAGTGCCGTTTTAAGTTAATTGGCAGCATTTGAACTGTTGCCTGGATAAAAATGCTGCTTGGGCCTGAAAACCGAACGGGTTTGATCCATTCTGTCAATTTGGGCACCTGCAAACTGCTTAAACACAGACATTTGTTCTTCTGTTTAATCACCAAAAAGCACCTTACCTTTTCAAAGGTCATCATGGTATTGCCCAAAATTTTGCAAGTTCGCCCTTTTTACTCACCAATAGATTGATATGCGCAGTGATACCTCCACCTCGATAATAATAGTCCGATCAAAAAATCCTGATGAAGATTTTTTTATTAACTCTTATTTCAAAACCAGGCAGCTGTCGATTCTTCACCATATTCCTGTCTTCTTTTCTTATTATTGGGGATTCTGCTTCCCAGGTCTTTGGTTGATAAAGGTCCCTGTCAGAGAACAGATCTTTCTTCTGCCAGGCTGGACTTGTTGGCGGCTTGCTGCTCTTTGCTGCTCTGGCCAACTGTTCAAAATGTTTGATATTTATACCCAAAAAAATTGAATTGTTTTATTGGTTTTAATATTGTAAAAACACTAAATACAAACTTGATTAGCATTTGGCATCTTGGCACATTATTTAAACTGATTGGCTGAATTTGAATTTGTCTCACAGCAACCCAGATACTGCTAGCTGTTTGACCAAATATTACATTTTTAATTTTTCCAGTACTCTGGCCAGTCTTTCAACTCTCTTGAAGGTATAGTACACTTAAAAATTCATAACACTATCCACCCTGTCTAACCCTCTGATTATCTAATATAGATCAATTTAGACAGCTCTCATCCTTCTTCTCTCGAATGAAAACAGCGACAACTACCTCAGTCTTTCCTTATAAGACTTTCCCTCAAAATCAGGCAACATTCTTGTAAATCTCTTTTGAACCCTTTCCAAACGTTCCACATCCTTCCTGTAATGTAGCAAGTAGAAATATACAGTACTCCAAGTGCGGCCACATCGGACTTTTGTGCACCTGCAGTATGATCATGTGGCTCCAAAATTCTATCCCTCTTCCAATAAAAGCTAACATACTGTACGCCTTAACAAGCCTATTAAACAGATTGGCAACATTCAGTGATCCACGTACATTGACACCGAGATCTCTCTGCACATGGACACTGCCAAGAATCTTACCATTGGCCCAGTACTCTTTATTAATTTTGCTACTTCCAAAATGAATCACCTCACACTCTTGCACATTAAACAGAAGTTGCCACCTCTCAGCCGAGCTCTGTAGCTTATCTAAGTCCGTCTGTAACCTGCAACATCCTTCAGCACTATCCACACTTCAGCAACCTTAGTATCATCATTAAATTTACTAACACATCATTTTATGCCCTCATCTAGGTAATTTATTAAAATGACAAACAGCAATAATCCCAACAGGTTCCTCTCTAGGAACTACAGTTTTTAGTGTAGTCTGTGAAAACAGAAAACATTGCTTTTGTGCCTTTGCCATTTTTGAGTTTTTCATCGTTATCTTGTCAGTTTCATCCTGCAAAGAGCCATCACTTAGTTTCACTCTGCGATTCATTTTTATGTACTAGTGAAAGCTTTTGGTATCAGTATTTATGTTTCCGTTCATTTCCTGTCATAGCTTCTTTTAATGTTGTGTGTTAACTCTTTGCTGATTTTTTTGTTTGTTTGCATTAATTCACAGGAAGTGGGCATTGCTGCGTAGGCCGGTATTTATTGCCCATCCTTGATTTCCCAGAGGGCAGTTAGGAGTTATTTACATTGATGTGGATCTGGAGTCACATATCGGCCAGACCAGCTAAGGATGGCAGTTTCCTTCCCCATTGGACATTAGTGAAACAGGTGAGCTTCTCCTGACAATCTATTCATCTTCACCATCAGTTTGCTAATCCCAAATTTGAATTCAAATTTCACCATCTGCCATGGCAGGATTCGAATCCAGCTCCCCAGAACATTATCTGGGTCTCTGGATGAGCAGTTCAGCTGTAATGCACTAGGCCACCGCCTTACCCAATCCCTCCGAGCGTGACTAACTTGTGCAGTATGATTTGCCCTAGTTTTTGCCCTCATGCTGTCATTGAATTCCTTATCTAGACATGGATAAATTTTCTTTGTCATGCAATTCCTCTTCTGTCACAAACATACTTTAATTGAGACATATTTAGTATCCCCGTAAGTATTTGCCAAATTTCTTCATCTGTCCTGCCTGTGACTGTCCCCCCCATCCCCACCCCCCACCCCCACCCCCATCACCTTGCTTAGACCACTGTAAGTATTATTACCCAACACTAAAGCTCTCGTATGTGACTCTGTTCTCACCAGTATGTTGTGGTCATTCTTTCCAAGAGGATCCTTTCCTGCAAGATCGTTTTTCATTCCTTGCTTATATCAAATCTAAAGTATCCTGCTCTCTGGTTGGCTCCATGACATGTGTTCTTAGAAACAATCCTTCAGCTACTCTACGATTTGTACTTGGAGCCTACCCTTTGCCAAGTTGATTAATTGATTCAATATGCACGTTTCTCCCACCGTTGTTACCTTGTCACGAACCCTCATCATTTCCGACCTCAAAAGTACTTTGGGGAGACGGTGACTGAAAATTACTCTTCCCAAGAGGTTTCTTCAGTTGCTTTTTATTTGCACCTGGACTGATTTTAATTTTGTTCCCTCGTGCCAATATCATTTCTTAATATAGCCTTGATATCATCCTTAACCAACACACCAATTCCACCTCCTTTACCTTCATGTCTATCCTTTCGGAATACCGAGTACCCATGGGCAGTTCACTGTCCAGTCCTGATCTTCCTGTAACCAAGTTACAATCATCCTTACAAGGTCATACCCATTTATCTCAGTACCTACTGCCAGCTCATCAATTTTATTCCAAATACTGCGTGCTTTTAGGCCTAAGGATTTTAAATAAGTTTTTTTTTATTCATTTTTCCCCATTAATAGTTTCTTGAGTACGAGCTTCCTGATCTCACACACCTCACTCCCTTAAGAACCCCATACATACCATCCTCATTTCTTAATCGCTGACATACATCTCTATTATTTATTCCAATCTCCAACTCACATTTTGGACTGATTTGATTCCTTCTCGCAGCATGGTTATGAGACTGGCCGTGACTGACGTCCTACTCACCTCTACATTCTGCTCCGTTCCTGACCTGCTGCTTTGTTTCCCAGCCTCCTGGTTTATTAGTTTAAATCCACCCGATTTGCACGAGAAAACCTCCCCACTAGGATGTTGGTGCTCATCCAGTTAAGATGCAATCTCTACATTTCTTAAAGCCCCCACCTGTCCTGGAAGAGGGCCCAATGATCCAGAAATCTGAAACCGTCGCCCCTGAACTAGCTCTTTTACCATATGTTAATCGTTACCTAATCCTTACCTCTTTTATACGAGGCACTGGGTGTAATTCAGACATTACAGAGAATTGTTTTTTTCTCTCTCTCTCTCTCTCTCTCACACACACACCCTTCATTACTTTGAAGAAGAATACCTGGAACCTTATAAATAATCAGAATGATAAGTGGAATGAAGAAATTAGTTAAAGGTAGGATGCAAGAAATTAGAGTAACGAAATTACTCCTGATTGATCAGAACAGACGAAGATGTGAACTTATTGCAGTAATCAAAATTATGAAAAAGAAAGGGTAAAATAAGAATACTTCCTTTCGCTTAGCTGGCATTGCAGCATCCCAGTTTCAAGATCTTCGGCACAAGACCTTGGAGTGAGATAAGGCAAAAGTTCTTTCTTGAGAGAGTTGTTAGGATTTGGAATGCCCTACCTGGGAGATTTGTGAATGAAGACTCAAGAGGGAACTGGATATATATTTGAACGTTCCCAAATTAAAGGGCAACAGTGATAGAGGTGGCAAATGGGAGGATTTGGGAGAAACCTCACAAGCTAATGCATATACAGTGGCCCAATAGCCTCCTTGTGTACATTAAAGTCCTGTAATCTATCATGTACAGATGCAAGTCAAAGCCAGTATCAGATTATTTCCAGCTGTAAATGTTGGCAAATATCTGATCATTTTGCTGCAGCATAACCATTTATAATGCAAGTATTGCAAGTCCAGCTTGATGATGAAGTCTAATTAGTACTCAGCACACGAATATTTTAAATTTTGTATCCCAACAAATAAAACAATTATTTCCTTTGCTTTGCCACAAAAATCTTTTGAAAATGTCTGACTGTTCACTCACTCGGATTTATGTTGTTCATTCTTTTTCACATTTCACTTTAAATACCATTCATTCTGAAAATTTCAAGGTTTCAAATTGTTGTTCACTTCAATTTAATAACACAAATCATTTATTTAATCTAATATTCTCCATTCATATTGAATTATTGTCATTTTTCAATTGTTGGTAAAGAACTGAAGCTCGCACATTTTGTGAGAAATTAAACTGATCGATTATGTATAAATATTTAAGAACGCAATTTCTACATGACTGTTCAATCGTTTTCTCACTCGGAAAATACAATCATTCAGACGCCAACGACTTTCCAAATGTTGGAGCAACGATGTATTCATTTGAATACTGACAATGAGTATGTAATTGTAGCGTGTTTTGAGAAGATTTGTAGCTCAGGTTGAAGTTTTGGATGTAGGCTTCTTCGTTGAGCTGGGAGGTTCATTTCGAGATGTTTTACCATCTTCATCTTCAGTGGGCCTCAGGGGAACCAACGCTGAAACTTCCTGCTTTCTATTTCTATGTTTTTTTTCTTTGGGTTGGTGATGTCATTTCCTGTGGTGATGTTATTTCCTGTGGTGAAGTCACATCCTGCTCCTTTTCTCAGGGGTGATAGTTGAGGTCTAACTTGGTGTTTTTGTTGATAGAGTTCAGGTTGAAATGCCATGCTTCGAGGAATTCTCGTGCATGCCTCTATTTGGTTTGTCCTAGGATGGATGTGTTGTCCCAGTTGAAGTGGTGTCCTTCCTCATCCGTATGTGAGTATACTAGTGAGAGAGGATGGTGTATTTTTGTGGTTACTTGATGCTCATGTAGGTAAAAGCATGTCATTCTGATCAGCACTATAGTCAGATAACTTGTTCTTTGCTCGATATTAAATAAAATATACAATCTTTAATTTTGTATCATAAAATGTTGGCAGGAAATTATATTTTAATTCCATAAATATAACATCAACCTAATTGTTTTCAGAGGTGATGCAATTATTGTTTGGTTGAATAATGATATTTCACACTTTTGTGAATCACAATTCACGAACATAGCAAATATCTGATTTTTTCAGATCAGATTGCAATCATAACCTACATTGAAAAAAGACTTTAAAAGATTTGACTTCAGTCACAGCTGCCTGTGATACTGGGTAAGACATTTGTCTGCTCTTAACTGAATCCAGAGAGCTTCCACCTGGGTCAGGGCAGTCATTCAAACATTATTTCACAACAAATTATTTCGACTCCATCTTCGGTCTGAGCCTTGACTGAGGGCAGATGAATGGACATGGAGTGTCAGAATCACATCGCACAAGTTAATTATGGTGATGATATCTGGCCTGCCTCCCAGACTCCAAGCATCTGCTATCTGGACCAGACACTGGGTAAAGACGTTAACAAGTTGACAGTATTCTGCAGCACATTGTGTCTCGCAAAGAAAGCTCCAAAACCGTGTCCAATAAATGCCACCTTCACATTCACCAGTATACAAATAAATTTGTACATCTCCGTTGATGGCCAAAAATTAATACATGGGTCAACCAACAAAATCTATCTGAAGAAAACAGCAGCAAATGACAAGTCCAGAATCACCTTAATAACAGAACTTGACGTCTTCTGTCTGGTGTAGGTCATCACACACATATTGTACTGGTACTCAGGTGACTGTAAGAATGTACCCCAGAAGTGGACGTCTTGGCCTAACGCCCCTACAGAGCGTCCTGATCTCACACACATCACTCCCTCACACATTCAACAAATGAAAAGAATCCACATGCTGAGTGAAACATAGAACAGTACAGTGTAGACCCTTTGGCCTTGACGTCCTGCCGACTCTTTATCGTACTCTAACATCAGACTAACCGATATACCCTTCATTATGCTATCATTCAATTGCATATCCAATGGTCTCTTAATATATCCCCAATGCAGCTGACTCTACTACAGTTGCCAGCAGTACATTCCAACCATCCACCATTCTCTGTGAAAGGAACCTACCTCTGACATCTCCATTCAACCTTCCTCCACTTACCTTTAGGTTTATTCCCCTTGTGATAGATATTTGCACCATGGGAAAAAGTATCTGGCTATCCACTCTATATTTGCCTCTCGTCATCTTATACACCTCTATCAAGTCATCTGTCATCCTTCTTTGCATTCATCAAATGCAACTTTCCAGAACTAAGTAATGGAGAAAGTGAGAACTGCAGATCCTGATGAACTGCTGATGCCCAAAGCTTTGACTCCCCTGTTCCTCAGATGCTGCCCAACTGGCTGTGCTTTGCCAGCGCCACACGTTTCGACTGATCCCCAGTACCTGCAGTTCTCACTTTCTCCATTACTTAGAGCTCTCCCCTCTGCACACTGAACAGGGAATTAATCAGCAGAAACTCGTTGCATGTGGAGCTGACTGTTTATTTCTGGAAAGTTGCATTTGATGAATACATTTATTAAAAGAGAAATTACAATTCAACAAATATTCATTCATTCCCAGAGTTACAGTTTTGGTTCATGAATTGGGCAGCTTGAGAACAAACAATGAATGACTAAAGAACTCCGCGTTATAGAGTATTCCAGGTGTTACATTCCAGGCTTAATGCTGGGAATGTTATCGGATAAACAGATGTGATAACGGAATGAGGTGAAATGGAGAAGTGTGACATTTTTGCCATCACAGAGATGTGTTTGAGGGAGATCAGAGCTGACAACTCAATGTCCTGTGGTACAAGATCGAGAAGCACGAGAGGTGGTAAAAGAGGAAATGGGGTTGCATTACTAATTGTGGAGTTAGTTACTGCAGTAAGAAGGATCTATTGAGGCTTGGTGGTGAGAGCTCAAGATCAAAACCATGAAGACACACCGCTGGGGATATATTATAGACTCGCAAACAAAAGAAAGTACAGGAACTGATATAGAACCAGTTTACAGAGGTGTGCTAATACAACAATAGGATCAATATATTCAGGCATTTCAATTCCAAACATTCATTCGGGCAGTGATAACATTTTTAAGAGGGGACAGATGCCTTGAAATTTATTGCAGGGAGCTTCTTATGTCAACGTGTAGCAGATACACCAATGGGCGGGGCTGTGCTGGACCTCACTGTGGGGAACAAAGCCAGTCAGATGTTGCAGGCAGGATTGGGTTGAGCATGAAAGGACCAGTGACCGTGACTCCTATGTCTTGAGTTTGCTAAGGAAAAGACCCAAACATGCTTGAAAAATAAAAGCTTTTTGGATTTGGAAGACCGATTTTATGAAAACATATGACAGGATCTGGCCAAAGTGCAGATGCTTTTGCGTGCAACTGTAGCAGAACAGCGTGGGGCGCGGGTTAGGGGGTCACTTGATCAAAATGTAATTGATGACAGTGTCAGCCCAGCATGTTTAACCGAAGATGAATTTTAGGAACACAAGCCCAGAGAACCTCGGGTGTCGACACAAATTCCGAACAGAATTAATAAGGAAAGAGAAGCTTAAGGCAGTTTCAAAGTGAGCAGGTCAATGGAGGTCGGAAAAAATATAGAAAGTGTGGGGCTAAACTTAAAAAGTCAGTAGAAGAGCACGAAGTGTTGGCGGGGAGTTAAAACATTCGAGGGTAGAGATTAGCAAGAATTCAAAGACATTCTTTCGGGTCATTAAGGGGAAGAGGATAACGCGGGAGAGAATGGGGAGTGTTAGGGACCAAGGGGGTAGCCTGTGCACGGAGCCATACAATATGTTAAACACTGACTTTCTTTCCGTCTTCAGTTTGAAGGAGTCCCTGGATTCAAGGAGAGTGACCGTGTGATCCTTGAATGAATTGATTCAGAAGCTGACAATGAATTGGAAGTTTTTGCCGGATAGAGAGAGTAGACAAATGCACAGACCAGAATGTGCTGTATCTTAGCCTGACGTGAGGAGATTACAGTCTCTTAACTTTTCATTTTTGTTTTGCCTCTGGCCACAGAGAAGGTGTGATAGGACAGGATAACATCTAATATTGGATACAACTTTCAAACAGTGCTAGAAATACCACATGGGGTTAAAGACCATCAAGTCTCACATCAGTGAGAGGGAAATCATTTTCGAAAATTCTTCGGGCTGTTGAGGGTGGCTCATTAAATATCTTTAGGATTGAGGCAGACTGATTTTCATACAAGGTTCATGGGGAAAATGCAGGGAAGTGGAATAGGGGAATTATTAAAATCGATCTCACAAAATTGAGTGGGAAAGCAGACTCAGTGAGTGGATAGACATACTGTTGTCCCTATGTCGAATTGTATCATTTTTACAATAGCCTTGTATTCACTTGAACATTAACCTCTCTCGCTGTGGAGACACAGTTTGGAATGCAGTCAACGGATACAAGGAATTAATAAACGCAGTACTCTTCAACAGAAAGGACCAAGGGACTGTGACAACGCAGATTGGGTGTCGGGGTGAAGATTAGCATCAGCGCAGTTAGCACTACCAGAAGGAAAATCTCCATAAGACATCTTCCAAGGCCAATCAGTGATCTTGGATGGAGAGCAAGTAGTCAGCAGCCAAGTGTCAAGGAGTACTTAATGCCCAAGTGCTACATCACTGCAGTGTCTCTCTCCTTCCCTAACCAAAACTAAATGTGAAGGGGTAGAGAGACATGCGGTTGGTAGCAGAGTCAGTAGTAATGTTTGGCTCAAGAGGTTTTGGACAGCAGCAGCTCAGCGAAAACTACAGGCAAACTCAAATAAAGTCCTTTCAACTTTAGTCTTGCAGCAATGGAGATGGCAGTTAGGACTGTTGAACGTTCCTCCTACGGGATGTAGGGAGCTCAAGGAAATTTCCACAGTCCCTGGTAACTACACGTGTGGAAAATGTACCCAGCTGCAACTCCTGGGAGACTCTGTTCGGGAGCTGGAGCTGGATGCCCTCAGGATCATCTGAGATATTGAGCACTTCATAGATAAGAGCTTTCGTGTTGTGGTCACACCCAAGACTCGCCCCAATCATGTTTCTGTAATGACTATAATATCCCAGTCCCGCGTTAAGATCCATGCTATGAGTACATCAGGCTTACCTATCTGTCCTGTTGCATTTAAATAAAGGCAATTTAATCCAACAGGCGTCCTTGCTCCCTGTTGTGTTCAAGACAGAGAGGAAGTTGGAGACTACCTGGAATGGCGAACGGAGTAGGCAGAGAATGCAGGAATCCCCTGTGGCAATTCCCCGTGAAAACAAGTACACCATTTTGGATACTGTTCAGGGGAAATACATTCCAGGGGAAAGCAGCAGTAGCCAGGTTGGTGGCACTACCATTGACTCGGGGGCACAGTGGGAAACGGTAACAGTTAACAGGACCTTAGAGATAGGAGAGTCGATTGTTAGAGGGACAGATCAGAGATTCTGTGGCCTCAAATGGGAATCCAGAATGTTGAGTTACCGCCCAGTTGCCAGGGTCCAGGATGTCTCCGAGCGGCTGCAGAACATTCTCAAGGGGGAGGGGGAGCAGCCAGAAATCATTATGCACGTTGGCACAAATGACATGGGTAGATGTAGGAATGAGGTCGTACAGAGTGATTAGTGAGAGCTGGGAGAAAAGTTAAAAACCAGGATTTTGACAGTGGTAATCTCCTGATTACTTCCACTGTAATGAGCTAATGAATGTAAGAACAGGAGGATATGGCAGATAAATAAGTAACTAAAGAATTGGTGCGGGGGTGGGGGGGCAGAGAGATTCGGATTTTTACATCATTGTTGTCTTTTCTGTGACAGAGTTGACCTGATCAGGAGGGACAGGTGGCACATGCACTGGGGAGGGGACCAGTATCTTGTTGGCGAATTTTGTTCATGTGACAAGGGAGGATTTAAACTATATTGGCGAGGAGCGATACCCTCATGATCAGGGAGGCAAGAACCAGGCTGGTAGGAGATACAGTACTCAGAAACAATAAAGTGAAGACACAGGTCAGACTGGAACATGATAAGGAGTAAGGAATGCCTGTTGGATTAAACTACTTTTATTTCTGTGCAAGAGGGCTGGCAGGTAAGACCAATAAACTAATGGTGTGGGTAGGAACATGGGATTGGGATAATATAGCTTTTATAGAAACATGGCTAAGCGAGGGTCAGGACTGGCAGCTTCACGCATCAGGGTCCAGGTGCTTTAGGCGGGACAGGGATGGTGGAAGGAGGGGAGGAGGAGTTGAATTTCTGATTAAGGGGATTATCACAGCAGTAATCAGAGATAAAATAACTGACCAATCATCCAGCGAGGCTTCGCGGGTGGGGCTAAGAAGGAGAAAGTGGATGATGATGTCACCAGGGTTGTACTATAGGCCTCCAAAGTCAACGTGAATTTGAGTAACAAATATACAGGAAGAAGGGAGACATGCAGGAGCAATGTGGTTGTCATAAGAGTGGATTTTAATTTTTGTAACAGACTTGAGATTGCCAGAGCGTGAAACGATTTGATGGAGTGGAATCTGATAAGTGGATTCAGGAAAGTTTCCTCCAGCAGTATGTAGAGGGTCCTACTTGGGAAGGGGCAAAACTCGAACAACTCTTGGGAAACAGAGCAGGACAGGTGACTGAGGTGACAGTGGGGGAGCACTTTGGGACCAGTGACCATCGTCCTATTAATTTTCAAATAGCTATGGAGAGGGACAAAGCTGGTCCACAGGTTCAAGTTCTAAATTGGGACAAGGGGAATGTTGATGGGATTGGACAGGATCTTGCAGGGGTCGACTGGAGTAATTTGTTTGCAGGAAAATGGTCCGCTGGCTAGAGGGAAGCCTTTAAACGTGAGATAGCTAGAGTTCAAGTTCTATATGTTCCTGTGACGGTGAAGGGCAAGGTTGGCAGGAATGGGGAACCCAGGATGACAAGAGACATTTAGGCATTGACTGGAAAAAAAGAGGGATGCGTGGCTCAGGCACAGGCAACTGGGATCATGGGAGTCCCTGGCGGTATATAAGGGATATAAGAGTTTACCTTTGATGGAAATCAGGAGGGCGACAAAGTGGATATGAAAGAGCGTTGGCTGAGAAGATTAGGATGAATCCAAAGAGGCACTTTAAGAATATGTGAGAAGTCTGGTTGAATTTATAACACAGATGGCAAGCTGGAAGATTGAGTCCAATCCCAAGATCCTGTGCTTAAACAAAGTAGACGACAACAGGATGAGGCAGTAATTTTTCAAAGTGCACAGCAAAATTATATATATTAGTGAAAAGGAAGGACTGTAGGAAAAGGAGTAATCTGCCATTTGTGTCTAAGGAAATAAGGGAGTCTATCAAATTGAAATAGAAAGCATACAAATTGGCAAAGACCAAGGAGAAACTAGGAGATTAGAAAAACTTTAAAGATCAACAAAAAGCTTGATGGGATTTTGACTGGGTCTACAAATGAGTAGCTATCCCCAGGGCAAGAATAGCAGTTTACACTGCTCGAGGAAACCTATTGTGTGGGGAACATATGGCTAATTTAATTGTTGAAGTACTTATCTGAAGAAGTCTGTCAGCATAGAGATGAACATGATAAAGTTAAAAATTAAATCGTGCTTGGAAACCTAGTGCTTCCAAATAAACCTGTTGACGATAACCTAATGCCGTGTGATTTTTAACTTTGTCCACCCCATTTCAACACCGGCTCCTCCACATGAGAATCCTGACAGACAACCCCACCGAAACTGAAGCACCTGTCAAGTATTTGACTGAGCCACGGAGGTGTTGGGGAGGAGTGTGTTGTTTAAACACAAAGTGCTGAATTGAACTAGACTTTTTAAACTGCCGTTGCCACGGAGATAATCGTGACAACCAGCCTCCATTCAAAGCCACAAAGCACTCTAACATGGACTTGGCTGTGTCTCAGTACGTTTTCAGTCACATTGATATTTGAAATATTCGCCCACGGACAGAATGCACACCTTTCCTTCCAGATGAAAAGACCAATGATATTCAGATCGGCACGGATCAAGTAACCATCAGATCTGAACATAAAGTTCAATTTGAATTTCTCATCTGCAAATCCACCCTTTCCGAACCCTACAACAGAGAAAACAAGTCACCATTGTTCATACAGGATGCAACTTTATAAGACAATGATAGTATTAAATTGTAGTTTCCTTGTTCCCCCAAAGCTTCAAATCCCAGTCTCACAATTTCTCTCTCTTGTTAACTGAAATCCAAACCAATCTCGCTCCTCCTTTCCATTACAAGGATGTTGCCAGAGTTGGACAGGGTGATTTCCCTGCAGCTTCAGACGCTGAGGGGTGACCTTATAGAGATTTATAAAATCAGCCGGTCATGGGTAGGGCAAATAGACAAGGTCCTTTCCCCGTGGCTGGGGTATGCAGAACTAGGGGAGAGGGAGGGGAGAGTAGGCAAAGAGGGTGGCCTGAGGGTAGGGGGAAAGAGAGGATCTGGGGATTGAGAGGTGTGGCACAGGTGAGGACAGAGATAGGGGCAGGGGAAGACAGGCAGAGGCAGGGGAGAATCAGAGAACGGGGAGTGGAACAGAGGGGGAGGGAAACAGAAAGGGGGGAACAGAGAGTTATTTTATGGATCTACAACTCAACCCTGTTCCTGTTTTCTCCTCCTCACTTTCAATCCCTCTGAAGAGCTCAGAACTGCATAGTTCCTGGAAAGTAGAGTTTCAGGGAGACTGGCTGAAGACTGCATTTGAGACGTTGACCTTTATTGGTCTGTGCACTCATCAATAAAGGGACCTGGGTTCGATTCCACTTTGTGTCGTATTTGCACATTCTCCCTCTGTGTGTTTGCACGGGCATCTTCTGGGCGCTCTGGTTTCCTCAAAAAATCCAAGGACGTGAAGGTTCGGTGGATTAACTGTGGGTAATGCTGGGTCACATGGTTCAGGTGGGATGGTATTCCGATGGTTGGTAAGGTCTCATGGGCTGAATGGGCTGACTCCACACTGTATGGATTCTGTCACTGAGTATAAGAGTTAGGAGGTCACGTTGTGGCTGTACAGGGCATTGGTGAGGCCAGTTTTAGAATACTACATTCAATTCTAGTCTCCCTGATTTCAGGAAGGTAGGGCTCAGCGCCATAATAACAAGTTCCTGGGAAGTGTTGACGAACAAATACACTGTGCAGAGTGGTTTGATAGTGTCTTGAAAATGGGGCTGAAGGTAGACAGTCGGTGAAGGTGGTGTTTGCTATACTAGCTGTTATTGGGCAGTGCATTGAGTTTAGGAGTTGGGAGATCATGGTTCGGTTGTACAGTTTATTGGCTCAGCCACTTTTGGAATGCCCAGACTGCTTTACATTCTCATCTCCCTGCTATAGGAAAGATGTGGGGAAACCTGAAAAAGTTCAGAAAAGATTTATAAGGGTGCTGTCAGTATTGAAACATGTGACCCATAAGGAGGGGCTGAGGACATTTTGCCTGGAGTAGTGGACGTTGTGAGATGGCATTATACAACGTCTTCAAAACTGCAATGTTTCCTGCAACTGTCACCATTTCAGATGCTGCCAGACCTGCTGAGGATCTCCAGCAATGTTTTTGGTTTTTATTCCAGATTTCCACTATTTTGCTGAGGCACTTAGAGTCATAGACATTTAAAAGGCTTCATATTTTGTTGACTCTCACCCCTGGGATGGCAGGACTGATGGATGAAGAGGACTCAATCCACGTTTAATTCTCCTTTCCTTTGTCTTTCTGAGCTGATGCCTGCATCACGAATACTCTATCTCCCATTCCCTGACCTGAATCTGGCCCATCTAAGCCACTCTTTAGCTCCCAACCCCCTGCCAGACTAGTTACAATCTCACCAATGGTACTGGCAATCACCACACCAAGAGATTTCTCCCAGCCCTGCCCAGGGGTAACCAATCAGGCTGGTACAAGTCTCACCTAGCCCAGAAACGGTCTTAGTGCTTGGAAAATCTAAACCCTTCTCTGGTACACCATTTCTCCAGCCACACATCCAGCTGATCTATCCTCTTGTTCCTGCTCTCACTAGCACATGGCACTGGGTGTAAGTCTGACATTATTACTTTTCATTTTATTATATATCTCTGATTTTCCTTTATACATATTTCAGGCCCTCATCCCTTTGTTTCGCGATGTCGTTGGTGAATGTGTGTTCCACAACCATTGGTTATTTACCCTCCAGCTGCAGAACTCACTGTAGCCACTCCATGATATTACAGATCCCAGCACCAGGGAGGTAACATACCATCCTTGATTCATGTCTGTGGCCACAGAAGTACCTGCCCTTACTCTGACGATTGATCCCATGTCACTATAGCCCTGCAACTGTCTTTCCTCCTGTTTGGTGCAGCAGAGCTATCTGTGGTGTCATGTCCCTGGCTGTTGCTGATTTCCCCGAGAGGCCACCCAACCCATTCACCCCCAACAGAATTCCAACCAGTATACAATATCTGTTTGAGAAGGGGATGATCACTGGGGACTCCTGCACTCCCTTGCTGAGCCTTTAACTTGATGTGATGGTCACCCATTCCCTTTGTGACTGTGTAACCCTCACCTGCAGTGTGACGAACTCACTAAACGTGCTGTCCATAATATTCTCAGTATCATAGATGGTCCACAGTGAGTCCACTCACAGCTCCACGTCTGAAAAGCAGTTTCCCAGTAGCGCAGATGGACACACTTCCTACACACATAGCCGTCAGGGACACTAGAAGCATCCCTTAATTCCCACATTGTACAAGAGGAGCCCGCCACGGGTCTGAAGATTCCTGTCTCAATGTCTCTCTAGATTCAGCTAGTTACTCCCATTTAGAGAATTTTAAAGAGCTTTCAACCTTCCTTCACTTCAAACATGTCCATTATAATCAATAGCCCCAATCTTTACTTAAGCTGATATATTATACTTTAAAAACTGTTAACAAATACTCCGCAGTATCGCTTACAAATTGGCTGTTCCCATTGGGACCATGCGAAATTCTGAATGGCCTGAACTAAAACTGAGTTTCAGCGTCACCTTCTCCCTGTCTCATCTCCATCTGTTTTCACCCAACTCCAAAACATTCTCATTGAGCCAAGCAGCACTCAGCGTCAACATCCCCTTCAGCAATTTCTGGATGAACAGATAATTGTCAGAATCTGTAAAATTCCACCTGAAAAGTTACTGGAATTTGAGTCCATAAGAAATTGTAATGGGAAATTTACCGGGAATTGAAAATAAGGAGTTCACAGGTGAAAGTCATGAAGTGGTTGACTGGGTCTAAACATGACAGTTCCTGCAAAGAGTCGAGGTGGAGTTTGGATAAATCTATGTTGCCTCTCAGACGAATATCCCCTTCCCGGGCTGCACGGCCCAGAACAGAGCACATACCCTAAGGGTGATCCAACCATGAATTTGGACATCTTTCTGCTATTTGCTTGACAAAAATATGAGAGTCTGGAATAGGGTGGTTCTGGAAAAGCACAGCAGTTCAGACAGCATCTGAAGAGCAGTAAAATCGACGTTTCGGGCAAAAGCCCTTCATCAGGAATAGAGACAGGGTGCCTGCAGGGTGGAGAGATAAATGAGAGGGGGGTGGGGGTGGGGAAAACGTAGTACAGAGTACAATAGGTGAGTAGGGTGATGATGAAGGTGATGGGTCAGAGAGGAGGGTGGAGTGGATAGGTGGAAAGGAAAATAGGCAGGTAGGTTAAGTCATGGGACAGTGCTGAGCTGGAAGTTTGGAACTGGGGTGAGGTGGGAGAAGGGGAAATGAGGAAACTGGTGAAGTCTACATTGATGCCCTGGGGTTGAAGTGTTCAAAGGTGGAAGATGAGGCGTTCTTCCTCCAGGCGTCGGGTGGTGAGGGAGCGGCGGTGAAGGAGGCCAAGGACCTCCATGTCCTTGCTGAGTGTGAGGGGAGTTGAAATGTTGGGCCACAGGACATTGTTTTTACCTAAACATATGAGCTACTTTTCGACAGACAGAACAGACAAACCTTTCTCGTTCCACAGTTAAATGCCAATGATATTCAGATCCTGATGACTCCGCTGACTGTCGAAATATGATTTTGAGATCCCGGTCTCAATTATTCTCAAATAATATCTGATAAAAAATTCACAAGACAAAGCTCACAGTCAGTGCAAGATGAATATCAAAGACAAATATTTCCCTGGTATGTGTCTGATGTGTAAATGCTCCTCTTCAAATCGCCCCGCCCCCACCAAGGAAGAGGACATGTCCATGAGCCTCGTTGTACCTTACCCCCAATAAAGATGGTGTCCATAACCCAGGGCCTATCATTGCCTGAGGGCCACAGACATTTTCCCATTTGCTGCAAACATGGGAGCAGGAGTTTCTAATTCAGGACTAGCGACCTGAACAGAGTGTAATTAAACCCCTCCCAGTCTAAACTGATACATTTCATTCGGTTTCCGCTGCCACTCTCCCTTTCCCGTTTCCACCTCCTTCACACACCAAGGGTCATTCCAGTACCTGTGACCCTTCCATAGATCCGATTGTAGGAATTCTAAATTTTCCCAGCTACCATGTAGAAACAGGGCCATCGGCCCAACAAGCTCACACCCACCCTCCGATGATTATCCCACCCAAACCCATTCCCCGACCCTATTACTCTACATTTCCCCTGACTAATGCACCTAAACTATGTATCCCAGAACACAACGGGAAATGTAGCTTGGCCAATTTACCGAACCTGCATATCTTTGGACTGCAGGAGATAGGGGATAAAGAGTAAATAATAGGTTGAGATGGAGTGCAAAGAGAGACAGGAATATTTGGAAAGACAAAGGAGTGGATAATGATCTTGCTGGGAGGGTGCATCTCTGTTAATGGAGGGGACAGGAACCTGTGTCTGGCAGCATCTCAGTGGCGGTGGTGGAAATGGTGGCTGATGATCAACGTTCTGCTGCAAAAACAGACCCTGAGCTTTCAGTTGCCTGCCACTTTAACACACGAGCCTGTTCCCTGGCCAACATCTCTGTCTCAAGCTTACTGCACTGTTCCAAAGAAACTTGATGCAAACTGGCAGAACCCACCAAATTGCCTCCTCTTTCAAGGATTCACAATTTCCCCTCCCATGTGGTCAACAATGCCCTCAAGTGTATCTCCTCCACTTCCTGCACCTCTACTCTTGAACCCCACACCTCCAACCGCAACAAGGATAGAACCCCCCAGTCCTCACCTTCCACCCAGATACAACACATCATCCTCTGCCAGTTCCACCACCTTCGATCAGACCGCATCTACAGAGATATATTTCCCTTCCCACCCCTTTCAGCATTCCACAAAGTCCATTTCCTCTGCGACTCCCTCATTAGATCCATGCTCCCCACCAACCCACCCTCCACTCCCGGCACCTTTGCTTGCCAGTTCAAGAGCTGTAAAACCTGTGCCCACACCTTCCCCTCACGTCAATCCATGGCACCAAAGGATCCTCCCACATCCAGCAGAGATTTCCCTGCACATCCAGATACCTCACCTATTTTATCCTTTGCTCTCGATGTGGTCTCCTCTATGTTGGGGAATCAGGATGCCAAGTTGATTCAGAGAACATATCTGGAACACATGCACCAAACAACCCTGTGGCCGACCACTTCAACGCCCTCTCCCACTCCACCTAGGACATGCAGGTTCTGGGCTGCCTCCATTGCCAAATCCCAGCCACCCGACGCCTTATCTTCCACATTGGGGCCCTTCAACCACACGGCATCAAGGTTTGCTCATCTCCCCTCCCCCCACCTTATCTCAGATCCAACCCTCCAACTCGACACTGGCCTCTTGAACTGTCCCACCTGTCCATCTTCCTTCCCAATTATCCACTCCAACCTTGCATCATTACCTCCCATCTACATCTACCTATTGCCTTCCGAGTTCCCATCCCACCAACCCCACACACCCCTCTTATTTACCTCTCAGCCCTCTTACCTTTGGAGAGCTGATGAGTTAAGCAGCCTCCTTTCTGCATTAACAATTCTGTGAACATTTCATTCTGAGCCCTCTAAGAAAATATCAGGGCAGGGTTTGTAAAGAGATCAGATTGAATGAGTGTCTCAGTGAACAAAAGTGAGACACAGATACACAGAGGTTTTGGGATGGATTGAATCAAATGTTACCAGTTTGCACGGCTGCCAACATTGCAGAAGTTACAAAGGGGAGTGATCAACAGAGTGGAATTAGAGCAGCAAATAAATCTTAAACATTTATGCAGCTATAGCGGATGCTGGGTAAAGATACCACAGTTAGTGTTGATTTCATTCCAGACACACCAGCCAGGGCACACATCCTTGCTGTGTCTGCCAGATTGATCTCTTTAAGATTTTTGTTCATTTGAAGTGTTTCATGTTTAGATAGTCCAGAGAAGACAGCTTCATTCTCCTCAATCTCTTCTGCCAAGGCAATGCTGCTGTTAGAATTCAAGTCACTATGGCGTGTTACTGGCTGCTTCATGGACTGGAACTGGCAATTGAGACTGAAAGGTTACTGAATAAAATATCTTCAATTGTATTGCCACATTGCCAGACACATGAGGGGCTTTAAGAAAAAGAACTTAAATGATGGGCATTGAGTGTCAGAGCGCCTACTGTTGTGGGGGCATCCCGTTCAGATACAATCTATTGATAATTGTTAGAATTGACTTTTACTAGCTCCAGAGAAGTGGGCAGAGTGTTATAACGGTCATCGAAGATGGTAACAAATTTCCCAGAGGTTACAAATCGTAAATGACAGAGTAGGCATGAGTTCTGCTGGTAAAGTGTATAAACTTATTCAAAATGGCTCCAAATTACTTTCAGAAACAAATGAGAGAAAAGCACATTACTGAGGTCTTTGCATTAGTCCAAATTTAGACATTCAGGAGAGCTGAAGGGAGAGCTGGTGTTGGGAGTTGTAGTAATGATAGGGAAAAACTTGTTTCACAGAGAGAGAGAGTTCACAGATGGAAAACTCAGCTTTAACATCACATCAACTGCAGAGTCATCCAATTCTGCAGGTCTTGATCCTTATCAGTAATATAAAAGGGGAAAGGAGTACTCCTAGCTCAGAGAAATCATTCCCATGTTAGGCAGGTTGTCGTATATTTAACCGGTCATGTGATCTGGGAAGACACCAATGTAACGGGTTCAGGGCGAAGCTGTGTAAATGTGGGGACTGTGGGAAGAAATTTACTTACCTCTCTCAGTGGGACACTCACTGACACAGTCACACTGGGGAGAGGCTGTTCACCTGCCTCACGAATGGGAAGGGATTTACTCGATCTTACAATCTGCTGAGGGTCCAGAGAGGGCACAATGGATTTAGATCCTTCACCTGCTCCATGTGTGGGAAAAGATTCACTCAGTCCTCTGATCTGCTGAAATACCAGCGAGCTCACTGTGGAGAATGACCATTCACTTGCTCCCAATGTGGGGAGAGATTCACTCAAATGCACCACCTGCTGAGACCCCAGTGAGCCCACACAGGGGAGAGGCCATTCAGATGGTCAGTGTGGGAGAGGGGATTCAGTGATTCATCCTGACTCCCTGAGACCCCAGTGAGCCCACACAGGGGAGAGGCCATTCAAATGGTCAGAGTGTGAGAGGGGATTCAGTGATTCATCCTGACTCCCTGAGACACCAGCGGGTTCACACTGGGTAGGAGCTGTTTCCCTCTCTGTGTGACAAGGGATTTGCTGAGACGCAACACGACTAAGAGCCCAGTGAGTGCAGACAGGGAAGTGATCATCCCCCTGCTCCGTGCGGGGTAGAGTTCACACATCACTGCAGGACTCTCATTCTGCAGTTACTGTCCATCAGAGTCAGGAGTGGAACTTGTACATGATGACACTGTTGGAGTATTGATGTTGTTGTTAACCACCTTAACTGGGCTGGAGTTGACTGAATTTATATTGCCACTTTCTGAACCTCAGGATGCCTCTCTGGGCAATAGGTCACCATAAACAACAATGTGACAAGGAGCAGGGTTCATCTGTATTGATTTAAATTGTGATCATAGCACTGCTGTCTGACAGCACCAGGTAAAAGGTTGCAGTCCAGCCTTGGTCAAAGGCCTATGTGGGGTATCCACATTCTCCCCATAATAGTGTGGGTCCCCTCCATGTGCGCTGGTTTTCTCCCACAATTCAAAGATATACAGGTTAGGTGGATCAGTTGTCATAAATTGTCCACAGTATTCAGAATTTGCAGGCTACGTGGATCAGCCATGGGAAATACATTGTTACAGGGATGGAGTGCTCTGGGCGGGATTTTCTTCAGATGGTTGGTGGGATTTGATGGACCAATGCTCTCCTTCCACACCGTAGGGATTATATTCTATGATTGAGGATAAAGAATATTCTCAGGGTCTCCTTGGAGGAGGAGCATGTGGTGTGTATCAATGCTCTCTATGCCATTAGATAGAGGTGGGCACCGCCGCCACCGCCACCCCCTCACCCCCAACTCTACTTTGATTTAGTCCCTTCCCACTCTGTCACTTGTAATGGTTTGCTTTGCCCATAATGGGCTTTGTTTGGAAATATTCAACTGATGACACTGGTGTGCTACTGCTGGCGATTATACGTTAACAAAACGCAAAATAATGGAATAATGATGTTGATGGTGGGAAGGTTGCTCAGCTGTGTGAGATAACACTTCTGGGTAGGAGAAATGGGAGAAAAATGCTTCACAGCTCGCAGAATGAGAACTGAAAGTAGTTAAATCAAACCAAAGGTTCAGAGAGGGAAGGAATATTTCCCTGGAGTTTGAGTAACTGAAAAGTGATGGCGTCCGGGAGTAGACAGGATTTTATTTAAAGGGCATTTGAAATTTTAAAAACTGTTATATGCAGATAGTTTCGATTCTTTAAGTTTTATTTATTGTGGAATAAACTTGTACTTTACAAAAAAAAAAACAAATTCACAAACCTTGTATTAAAGACAAATGTTAAATAAAATCCATCAAACCATCCCTCACTGAAAACTGAGGTGGAAGTGCAATCTGCTGCTGAATCCCTGCCCTGACTACTTCTTCCAACCCGGGCTCCATGGCTATATATAATATATATATACCTGGGAGATAGCAGCAGGAGAAGGCCATTCGGCCTTTGAATCTGGCTCCACCATTAATGGGAAGCAGCTGACCATCCAGCTCAGTCACCTGTTCCTGCTCTGTTCCAATCCGCTTTGATGACTTTACCTTGAAGAACTATATTTCAGTCCTCCTTGCACTTCACTGCCTTTTGTATCAGTGATGTTGCTGTGTTATTGCGTGGGTGTAGGCAGGGGTAATGTGATGGTGCTCTTCCTTGAGGACACACTTAGCGTCCCTCATCATCCTGCAGTAACATCAACCGGGTTTCAGCAAATAAAGACAGAACCCATTTCCAGGATATGGGCATCACTGGCTCAGTCAGCATTTATTCCCCATCACTAGGTACAATTGAGAAGATGGTCGTGAGCTGCTGTCTTGTACCATTCACAGTCCATTTGTCGCAGATAGACCGACAATGCTGTGAGGGGGAGTGTTGCAGGATTTTGGCCCAGTGAATCTCCATCTTTGGTTCTTCGAATGCTGTTTAACTTAATC
This sequence comes from Chiloscyllium punctatum, assembly GCF_047496795.1. NCBI lineage: Eukaryota > Metazoa > Chordata > Chondrichthyes > Orectolobiformes > Hemiscylliidae > Chiloscyllium > Chiloscyllium punctatum. The sequence goes on from NW_027310162.1 coordinate 129,601, forward strand.
ACAATCTGCACATGATTTTGAGATTTCAGTCTGCAAATCTTCACCATCTAGCACGCTGTATAAAGGAATATGCACAGATTAGAAATTCAGAACAGACAATTCTAGTTTCTCTGGAATATCGTTTACACCTTTCTTCCACCAAAACTGTAACCCTCCAGCCCACTTACTCTCTCCCACCATTCTGACTCTGCTGCACCTAATGTACACCCTCCTCATTCTCATGGAGTTACTGATAAACAGATCTATTCCACCACTTCCCGGCCCTGGTTAGACTCTGTACCCTTTCTGGGTTTACTTGCTTTCCCTTCAGTTGCTGCAAGTCAATAATGTAACAGCAGAATGAAACAAAAGGAAACAGAAAGTGAGATGGCAGATCCTGGACAAAACAGGAACCTTCAGTCTGGGAGAATGGGTCAGATTCTTCCTTGTTTCCCATTAGTTTATTCCCAGCATTACAATGAATTGAGGGTGGAGAGTGGTCCCACGTGTGTGTAGTGACACTTTGACCCCCCGAAATGATCAATACTATAAGCAGATACGTTCCTCCTCTTGCCAATCACAGTACTTTCCTCTAATTACCCCAAAACATGTGCTCCAAAACCCGCCCACATTCTGTATATGTACAGTGCCGGGTTTCCCCACACACCTGTGGTTCCTGCCTCAGGGATTGTGGGAGTTGCAGTCAATCAATGTCCTGTACAGCCACATCATGACGGAGAGCATAACAAACGCTGCATTCACTCCCGTACCTACCTGTGACTCTACTTTCAAGGAACTATGAACCTGCACTCCAAGGTCTCTTTGCTCAGCAACACTCCCCAGGACCTTACCAGTAAGTGTATAAGTCCTGCCCTGATTTGCCTTTCCATAATCCAACAGCTAACATTTATCTAAATTGAACTCCGTCTGCCATTCCTTGCTCCACTGGCCCATCTGATCAAGATCCTGTTCTATTCTGAACTAACCTTCTTCGCTGTCCACTACACCTCCAATTTTGGTGTCTTGTGTAAAGCTACTAACCATACATCATATTCACATCCAAGTCATTTATTTAAGGACCCAATAATCGATCCTTGTAGCACACTGCTGCTCACAGTCCTCCAGTCCACAAAGCAAACCTCCATCATCACCCTCTGTCTCCTACCATCAAGGCAGTTTTGTATCCAAATGGCTTGTTCACCCTTCATTCCATGTTATGTAACCTTGCTAACCAGTCAGCTTTGTGGAACCTTGTTGAATGTCCATATAAACAATGTTCACCGCCTGGCTTAATCAATTTTCTTTGTCACTTCGAAACATTCAGTCAAGTTAGTGAGACACGATTGTGCACGTACAAAGCCACATTGATAACAGGAGAAAGTGAGGACTGCAGATGCTGGAGATCAGAGCTGAAAATATGTTGCTGGAAAAGCGCAGCAGGTCAGGCAGCATCCAAGGAACAGGAGAATCGACGTTTTGAGAAGGGCTGATGACCGAAACGTCGATTCTCCTGTTCTTTGGATGCTGCCTGACCTGCTGCGCTTTTCCAGCAACACATTTTCAGCTCCACATTGACAACAGTCAATGATTATTCCTTACTTTTCCAAATAGATGGATATCCTGTCCCTCAGAATCCCTTCCAACAACTTGCCTGCCACTGACTTCAGGCTCACTGTTTTCTTGTTCCATGGCCTCTCCTTACCACCTTTTTAAAATAATGGCACCTCACCTGTCACTATCAATGATACAATACCTCAGGAGAGGCCAACAATCACTTCCCTTGATTTCCAGAAAGTTCCGGGATACATCTGATCAGGTCCCAGGGCTTTATCCACCTTGATGCGATTCAAGACATCCAGTAACACCTCCACTGTAACATGGATACTTTTCAAGTTCTCTGTTTATTTCTCCAAACTCTCGAGCTTCCATATCTTTCTCCAGTAAAAAGGACGTGAAATATTTGCATATCTTTCCCACCCCCCGGTGGTTCCATAGACAGCCTCGTTAATATTTAAGGGGTCCTATTCTCTGGTCCAGTTCATCTTTTGTCTGTGATATATTTATTTAATCTCTTTGGATTCTAATTAAACCATTTCTTGAAGCTATTTCATGTCAAACAGCATCAGCAGCAAGCAACAGAGCTAAGTGATCATACATCCAATGGAACAGATTGGAGCTCTGCAGTTCTGCCACACCCAGTTGTGAACGGTGATGGACAATTTAAAAAACTCACTGAAGGATGCATCACAGATATCCCCACCTTTACTGATGGAGGGGCCTCACATCCATGCACCAGATAAGATGACAGCATTTGCAGCAATCTTCAGCCAGAAGTGCAAAGTGGATGATCCATCTTAACCAGTGGTTTCTAACATCACAGATGTGACTATTAAGCCAGTTTGATTCAGTTTGAATAACATCAAGAAATGGTTAAGTAGGGCAAAGGCTACGGGCCCTACCAATATTCTGGCAATAATACTGGTTTGTGCTCCAGAACTTGCCACCCACCAAGCCAAGTACCGCTCCAGCACTGGCATTTACCAGTAATGTGGAACATTGCCCAGGAATGTTCAACACAAAAACACAGTGCAATCCAACCCAGGCAATTTCCCTCTATCAGTCTACACCCGATCAGCAGTAAAGTGATGGAAGTAGTCATCAACAGGGCTACCAAGCAGCAGCTGCTCAGCAACAGCCAGCTGAGTGACACTCATTTTAGGCTCCACCAGGGCCACTCAGCACCCGATTGTGTTACCGCCCTGATTCACAACCTGACAACCAGCTGAATCCCAGAGGTGAGGTGAGGTGAGGGTGACAGCCCAGTCCCACTACAAGATCACTAATTCTAGCTGATTCTCCCCTTGTCTCAGCTCATAAATTCTCATTCACCTTGTGTTATCTCCAGACTTCAGTATCCAAACACACTCCTGGTCAGCTTCCCACATTCAATCTCCCTGTAATCTTAAGAAAAACTAAATCTCTGCTGCCCAAGTACTCCCTCGTACCAAAACTTGTTGATCCATCAAAAGGCTCCTAATCATAATCAACAACATAGAGCCACAGAGATGTACAGCATGGAAACAGACCCTTCAATCCAACCCATCCATGCTGACCAGATATTCCAACCCAATCTAGTCTCACCTGTCAGCATCCGGCCCATATCCCTCAATTTAAAATTTTCACTCTTGATTTAATTCCTGGTTGTGATCATCCCTAGCTCGGCGCATCACACATCCTTGAAGACCTCGACAACCCATTCTGTTCGAGACTCCCAATGATCTGTTAATTCATTACTTTACCTGTATGGCTGCTTTTACAGTTGCCAAAGCAACATTTTCTGAAATTCACAGGTCTGCTTTCCCCTTTTAAGACATTCCTCAAAGCCTGCTTATTTGGCAATGCTTTTGGTCACCTGACCTGATATCATCAGTCTCTGACCTTATGTCTAAAGTTCCCAATAATATTTTTGTGAAATGATAAGCATGATGATAAAACTACAAACTGTTCTTGATTTGGACATTACCTTCAAATCATCACTGTTGTGGTAATGAATACTCTGTAATGTCTCTTACCTAATCATATTGAGGGAGTACCTTCACCACACAAACTGCAGCTGTACAAGAAAGTCAAACATCATCCTCTCCACAGGCAACAGGGCTCTGACATTAATCACTGGTTTCTGTGGAAGGAGAAACACAATTGATGTTTCAGGGAGTGCAAAACAGATTACAGGGAATGAAAATGATGCAGAATTTGATAGTCAGAAATGTAAGGAAAATACACTTGCTTATTGGAAAAAGGAATTCTTGACTGTCAAAGATTTTCCAGAAAAAAAATTAATAAGCAGCACATGGTCAGGAGCTGGGCGGCAGAGAAAAATTAACTTACAAAAATGTCTTTAAAAGTAATCGTAAAATACTAAACAGACCAAACGTACACCCATAGTTCGATACTGAGCAAGCTAGATATTGACAAAGTGCTCATAAGGGAGCCCAGAGATGAAGCAGACCTGTATAAGCTATTATGATCCCACAGTCATACAGACGTATAGCACTGACACAGACCCTTCGGTTTAACTCATCCATGCCAACCAGGTATCCGAACCTAATCTATTCCCATTTGCCAGCACTTGGCCCATGTCCCTGTCAACACTACCTAATCATATCATGTGTCTATTTAGATGCCTTCAACAAGTTTTAATTGTACTAGCCTCCACCACTTCCTCTGGCAGCTCATTCAACCCACTGCATGAAAGAGTTTTCCTTTAGGCCCCTTTGAATTTTTGCCCCGTTCACCCTAATGCAATGTCCTCTACTTTTGGACCCCACTACTCAAGGGAAAACATCTTGTTCATTTACTCTGTTCATACTCATCATGATTGTATAAACCTCCATAACATCACTGCTCAGTCTATGGCACTCCAGGGAAAACAGCCCCAGCCTTATATGCCTCATCCTGTAGCTCAAATCCTCCAAACCTAACAACATCCTTGTAAGTCTTTTATGAAACCTTTCAAATTTCACCCTTCTGAAAGGAGGCAGGCCAGAATTGCACACAATATTCCAAAAGTGGCCTAACGAATGTCCTGTACAGCAACATGACCTCCCACATCCTATACTCAATGCTCTAACCAATAAAAGGAAAATACACTGAACACCTTCTTCATCATCCTATCTACTTGCAACTTGACTTGCAAGGACTATGAATCTGCGGTCCAAGGTTTCTTTGTTCCGCAAGCGTCTCCAGGGCCTTGCCATTCAGTGTATAAGTCCTGGGCCGAAAAACGTGTTGCTAGAAAAGCACAGCAGGTCAGGCAGCATCTAAAGATCAGGAGAATCGACGTTTTGGACATGAGCCCCTGATGCTGCTTGACCTGCTGTGATTTTCCAGCAACACATTTTTCAGCTCTGATCTCCAGCATCTGCAGTCTTCACTGTCCCCTAGTGTATAGGTCCTGCACTCACTTGCTTTTCCAAAATGCAGCACCTCACATTTATCTCAATTAATCCGTATCTGATCAATATCTCACTGTAACCGGAGGTAACCTTCTTTACTATGCACAATACCTCCAATTTTGAATGACCTGCAAACTCAGTTACGACAGCAAGTCATTTAAATGAATGACGAAACAAATCCAGAAATGAACATCCACTACTCTGAGTTTGAATGTGCTCTGGACAAATTCTGCCCAATGACTCTGTTCCAGAGAAAGGCTGCACATGCGCCTGGCTGCACCTTGCCCGCTACAAAGATGGCGGCCGCGCACGTGTCCAGTGACTCGTTGCCCCGAATAAAGATGGCGGCGCTCACTCAGGCCTACAGCCGCGCTGAGGCAATTCCCCGTTTACTCCAAACACGGGACTGGGACGTTCAAATTTGTGTTTTCCGACGTACACAACATGTTTGTAAAACCTCTCCGCTCATAGCAACACAGTTTTTCTCCCGTTTCCCTCTGTTTATTTATTTCTTTCCTTACCGTATCCTTTCGCTCCATAACTTCCAGAGCATCCAACACAGCGACTCTCCGCTGCGCGAGGGTGATCACGTGATTCAGTCTAGTTCTGCCCCTAGTTCACTTTGATTGGTTGGAGGACCAACCTTCCGACGGGTCTTCCAGATCCGCCCACTGTCCTTTCATTGGTCCGGAGCTGACATCAATCACCCGGGGTCCCTTTGTTGGCTAGAGCATGCGTAGTGCGTCCTGCTTTTGCCGATATGTTGGGTCATGTGATCGAAGAGTTTTCTGAGAGGAAGGATTCCTTTGTGTGAGCTCTGCAGTAGATTTCCTTTATTCATGGAGGGAATTGCCTTCCTACTCATGACTGTATAGGTGTGATTGATGAATCAATGCCATCGGAACCAGTACATAAACACACCATTTTCACAACATCTGAGATCTTTAGCACATTGTATCACACTCTTCTTTGGAAACATAAAAACATGAAATGGAGCCTCAAGGAATTGGAGCAGGAGGAGGGCATTCATCTCCTCCAGCTTTTTCCCCCATTCTATCAGATCATGGCTGGGCCAACCCAGATCTCAACACCTCTTTTATGTTTGATCCGCACAGCCCTCAACTGCTCAATATTTCAAAAATCTATCTGCCCTCTTTTAGAATAATTTGAGATAGAATCATAAATTCCCTACTGTGTGGAAACAGGCCCTTCGGCCCAACAAGCCACACTGACCCTCTAAAGAGTAACCCAACCAGATCCATTCCCCTACCACATTTAACTTTCACAATTGTTTGGGCTAGAAAATTCTAGCCATTCACTGACAGAAAAAAATTCTTCACATTTTTTACAAAACGAATGTTCGCTTATGTAATGTCCACTGGTTTAAGACTTCATTGGTGCTAGAAGATCTAGTCAACATCTACCCTGTCAAGCTCTTCAGCATCTTGTTTCCATAAGATCACCTCTTATATTATGTGGGTGGCAGAGTGGTTAGCACTGATGTCTCACACTGCCAGAGACCCGGGTTTAATTCCTGCCTCAGGTGACTCTCTGTGTGGTGTTTGCACGTTGTCTGCGTGGGTTTCCTCTGGGTGCTCTGGTATCCTCCCACAATCCAAAACAAACTGCAGGTTAGGTGAATTGGCAATGCTAAATTGCCTCTAGTGTTAGCTGAAGGGGTAAATGTAGGGGAATGGGTCTGGGTGGGTTGTGCTTCGGCGGATCGGTGTGGACTTGTTGGGCCAAAGGGCCTGTTTACACACTGTAAGTAATCTGTTTGTCGAGATTCTATTGAACAATGACCTAACCTGTTTAGCTATTCTTGATAGGTCAACCTTTTCGTTCTCAAAGCAGCTAGCTGAATCTTTTTTTGAATGGTCTCCAATCCTGGTTTATCCCTTATTAAATATGGCAGCTAACATTGTATACAGTACTCCAAGTGAGGTCTCGGCAACAGCCAGTGTGGTTAACCAATCCTCACTCCATGCAAATACCTTACCCCTGACACAGTGAGCTCCTAAATTGTGCAATTAACTTTTCTGTAGCACCTTATCATTTGCATTTTTAAAATCCAAATACAGAACATCATTGGATTGCCCTTTACCAGCCCTGCTTGTTATCTCCACAATGAACTGTCGCAAATTTGTCATAGTGTCTCTTTCACAAAACCCAGTCTACCATGTTAAATGATAAGCTTTTCTAAATGTCCTGCTATTTATTACTTTAATATTCGACTCTGCCGTATTACAAAAGCAGATATTAAACTAACTAGTCTATAGTTTCCCGATTTCTGTCTCCCTTCCCTTCTTGAACAGGTGCATCAATCCACTGGATGCTTCCTGTATCCCCTGATTCTGGAATATTCCAATCGATGCCTTGAATATCTCTGCAGTCAGTTGCCCTAAAAGTGTTTGATCCAGGCCACTAGGTCCTGTCTGCCTTTAGTCCTATTATTTGGTCAATACTTTGTCCCTTGTGACAAAGACTGTTATAACATTTTACTTCCCATGAGTAACTTGCTTACTTGCTACCTTTAGGATGATAACGGTATCCTCCTTCATGAAGATCAATGTAAAATATAGGTTTAAATGATCTGTTGTTTCCTTGTACCCATTATCAATTCCACAGTCAGAACCTCCAAGGATTCGATGCTGAGTTTAGATACTCAATTTTTATATACCTGTACAACTCTTGCCATTCATTTTTGTTTCGTGTCAATTTAATTACATGATCAGTTTTCTCCGTTTTTCGTCATCCGCAGCTATGTCATTCTTTTCCTTATGGATACTGCTTTTGACTGCTTTTGTTACCCACGGGCGGTTCACCTTTCTCTTCGGGTTCTCCTTTTTGCTTCACATTACCTTTTGCTAAGAATTATGTAAAACAAAACTCATCATATTACAGTGACTGAGCATGTGATTTTTTTAAACATTGGATGCCTTAATGTTCTCATTGGGTTTTGCTGTTTCAAAGAAGATCTGAGATCATCTGGAAAGGAGGTGGCAGCTGATTCAATGTTAATTTCCAAAATTAATTTGAATACTTGCAAAAAGAAATTATTTGTATTACTGTGAGAGCAGGGATCTAGCCAAAGAGCTATTTTAAAAAGGTGGCACAGTTGTGATGGGTTGAATAGAGGCCTCTGATTTCAAAAGCACAATGTGATCCAAGTTGTCTTCCAATCTGCGCTGTACTAATTCTTTCTGATTGAGATGACTGGGTTGGCATGTGTGCAGGTTGTAGCAGGATCTCTGACTGCTACAAACCGATCTGGGGGAACAGCTCCTGTGTCAGTGACAGTGCTGTTGGACGAATAGAGGCAACAACATTCAGACTTCATGAAGCAACTGCGAACCAGGGCTGCAAACCCACAATCCGAAGAACTGCAGGTTAGGTGAATTGGTCATGCTAAATTGACATAGTGTCCAGCGATGCACAGTTTCGGTGCATTAATCAGGGGTAAACATTGAGGAATAGGTTTGGTTGGGATACTCTTTGGAGGGTTGGTGTGGATTTGTTCGGCTGAAGGGCCTGTTTCCACAACGTAGGGATTTTGGGGATCGAACAGATTCCTGGTATTCAGAGGGTTCTCTGTTAGTTAAAATAGTATTGTACACTCAGCTAACATTACCTTCTGAAGCAGTTTGAGGTAGACTGCTCTGTGCAATTTCACAGAACAGATGCTCTGGAACCAATCAGGGAACAGCTATTTTAGACCTGATAATATGATTGAATAATGAGCTCAAAGTAAAAGACCCTTTTGGTAAGATGCAATGCAGCATGATAGAATCTAGCTTTAGGGTGAGGAATTTGGTTCTTCATTTAGTATCTAAACTTAAAGGCAGTCACAAGGGGATAAGGTAGTAGTTCCCTCAACTGGAATGGGACTATAGTTAGAATGTTAAAGCAGAAGAATATATTCAGTTATTTTATTATTCTCAACAATATATATTAACTTGTCAAAGAAATGCACGATGAACAGTGGTGCATAGCTGAGGGAATTATGAGTGAAATCAAATTGAAAGAAAAGATGTACAAAACTGCAAAGATGATGGTAGACCAGAAGGTTTAAAAATTTCAAACTATCGAAGGATGAACAAAACAACAGATGGAAGATATTTTGTCCCTTGTCAGAGAGACTGTTGTAACATCTTTGCTCCCATTAATACCTTGCTTATTTTCCAGCATTAGGATTGTAACAGTATCTTCTGATTAGTAAGATAATTGGACAAATTAACCCACCAGTTACTCAGCCTAAAACACAGTGTTCTTGTGATGCTGTGGTAGTGTCTCCAACTTTGAGCCAGAAGGCCTGGAACTGTCCCACCTGTTCCAGAGGTGTCATAATGCATTGAAATAGGTTGATTGCGAAAGCAATACTGAGACAAACTTCAGTAGTTGAATGGACAATGTTGATGGTCTCTGGAAATTCCAAACATGACTGTTTAGTATCCTCACCTGAGGCCTGATCTCAATTAATCTGCCTCATTTAAATGGAATTGCCTTTTCTTGTGTTGAATATAATTGAAGTTTGTCCTATCTGCATGCCCCCTTGTGCAAAACATGTTGCAATCTGTCAAAGAACAAGATTGAAAACTCAGATCAGCTGATAACCTGTTCAGGGGCTTAAACTAGTGGCCTTTTCCACTGGGACAGTAGGCGCTACAGAATTGATCCCATTTCCCATTAAACTGAGACAGGAGGTGGTGAGCTTGCTGGAATTTCTTTCACTGAAACATTTTTGAATGAAAATAAATTACTTTGGTTGCGGTGCAATTGAATTTCGACACTTAGTGGAGAGTATCGAATGTCATTTCTTTGTTTGTTTCATCGCAGAAGGAATGAGAGCAGCCCAACGCCAGACGGACCTGCGGAGAAACTGCCAGATGTTAAAATGCGTAACTCCGCTTCATTAGCCAGTCTGACTGAGTCATCCAGACTCAAACATCATGACTGGAGATGGGCTTTTTGTGTTCACTGTGGATGCTTTTACAGAGTTCAAAATTAATGCATAACCTATTTCTTCAGAACTGAAAACAACAAATACTGAAGATCACAGGAGGGAGCCGATGGCTGAGTGGTATTACTGCTAGACTGTTTATCCAAAGATCCAGGTTACATTCTGGAGAACCAGGTTCGAATTATGTCACATGAAATGGTGGAATTTGAATTCAGTGAATATCTGGAATTAAGAATCTCATGACCATGAATCCTTTGTCGGGTTACGGAAAACCCATCTGGTTCACTAACGTGCTTGAAGTAAGAAGCTACCATCCTTACCTAGCTTGTCCTACATGTGACTCCAGACACACAGCAATGAGCTTGACTGTTAACAGCCCATTGGGCAATTAGAGATGAACAATGAATGCTGCTGAGCCAATGACACCCTCATCCCATGAACTTCTTTTTAAAAAAATTGCTGGAGAGAGCAAGCTAACATTTTGAGTCCAGATGACTCTTCATCAGATCTCTGATCGAGTCATTGAGACACATCGTTAACTTGCTTGGTCTCCATGGATGCTTTCTGACCTGCTGTCAGCTCCAGCATTTGCTGTTTTCAGGACAGATTCCACCATCTGTTGTTATTTCCTTCTATACTTCTTCATTATGTTGTTTATTAAATGTCCACTAAATTGCAGCTACTACTCAGCACCTTACCTACAGAGTACTGTGGACCTGGTGTCTAAAGCCTCCATTAACTTTTTCAATTACACCATAGTTTCGGACAATTGCAAAATGCCACTGTGGTTGAAAAGAATAGAATCATAGTCATCAACATGGAAATGAACCCTTCGGTCCAACTCATCCATGTCAACCAAATTTCCCAAACTATGCCAGTGCAGTTTGCCTGCATTTGGCTCATATTCCTCAACCTTTCCTATTCATGTACCTCTCCAAATGTCTTTAAAATGTTGTAATTGTACTTGCATCTACCACTTCCTCTGGCCGTTCATCCCATGTCCCAACCAATCTCTTTGTGAAAACGTTGGCAACTGATAGTTTCATTGTTGACTACGGTGTGTGAATCACTGGGGATGATTGTTCGTTCAGGACCACCCCTGTCTGAGCACAGCTTGAATGTAGCTTGGGCCTACTTGTGGGTAAACACATGCTCCTCAAGGCTTTGTGTTTGCACAGCGCAGCTGTCTATGGGTGGGGTGTTGTGGAAGGAAGGAGGAGGCATTAAGGAATTAATGAATTTATGGAATGTGGATGTCACTGGCTGTGCGAACATTTATTGCCTCATTCTCATGCCCTTGAGAAGGTGGTTGTGAGCTCCCTTTTTGAATCATTGCAGTCCGTGTGGGTTGTAGACCTATTGGTAGTGCTGTTGGGAGGGAATTCCAGAATTTTAGCTCAATGACACTTCAGACTGCTGAAAGATTTTCAACTCCAGATGGTAGTGGCTTGGAAGGGAACCTGCAAGAGGTGATGTTCCCATGAAACTGCTTCCCTTTTCCTTTTATTTGGTATTGGTCATAGGTTTGGAAGATGCTATTGAAGTGTTATGAATTGATGTAATGTATCGTGTAGATAGTACATAGTGCTGCTCTGGGCATCAGTGGAGGAGGGAGTGAATGTGGTGCCAATCAAGCAGTCTGCTTTTCCTTGACACTGTCAAGCTTCTTGAGTGTTCTTGGAGCTGCACCCAAACCTAGCCAAGTAGTGAATATCCTATTGCACTCCTGAGTTGATTCTTGTAGATGGTGGACAGGCTTCAGAGATTTGGAGGGTGGTTTACTTACCGTAGTTATATGGAAAGTCCACTTCAATTTCTAGTCAATAGTAAACCCCCAGAATGTTGATGGTGGGGGATTCGGTGATGGTGGGTTTGAAGAAAGAGGCTGCAAGGTTTTTGGTGAAGGAGCTTCAGGCTGAAAGCTAGGGAGGGTGGAATAAGGTAGAAGCTAGAAACGGATAGGTGGGGAAAGATGCTGCAAAGGAGGCTTCACGGTCTTTACTCTGTGCTGGGCCCAGCTGGTCTGCTGACACTACAGTAGAGATATTGTGCCTCACCTCACCAAATCAAACAGCCTCTCACCACAGTCTTTCCAATACCATGCCCATTAAACACCTTGTATTAGTCCATTCCTCTTACTTCCTCCTTTTGAAATAAGAACATAAGAGCATCAGAATTAGGAGCAGGAGTATTAATCCAGTCCCGTGTACCTGCTCTGCCATTTGATACAGACATGGTTAATCTTATCTTGGCGTGAACACCAGTTTCCTGCCAGCTCTCCTTAACTCTTCAACCCATTACTAATTAAAAACCTGTGTGTCTCTTATTTAAATTTACTTCATGTCCCAAAATCCACATTGGTCTGAGGAAGTGAGTTCTCAAGATTCACCATCCTCTGACAGAAGTATTTCCTCCAACTTTCCTTTTATTGTAAACTTACGACAACTCATTTTAGATTGAACCATCTTCTCTGCATCTACTTGGTCAATCCCTTGACCATTTTATAGACCCTCAATGATACCACCTCTGATTCTTGGGCTGCAATGAATATGAATGAAAATAGTGGTTGTAGTTCAGCTTGTGACATTTTAATAACTGTGGCAGAGGATGTTGGTTCAAAACTGAGCTGGACAGTTAGTGCTTTTCAAATAAGAAATAGTTGATGAGAGTAAGTACATTAATATATTGGAGTTTTGTTTTTAGGAAGATTTACTGTTGGGAAGATTTGGTTAAGGGAATATTGCAGTCAAAGCTGTGGAAGATTAACCTCCACCCATGTGTGAGGTAGTACACTGTGGTCAAAAGGCTAAAGAGACCACTTCCTCTTTGAAAATATATCCTTAAATAGGGCAGAGGGATCTGGAGATAGGAATGAGTCACTGGCAGCAAATGGCACCGGTTTGTGAGGTTAGATGGAGAAGTAGGTCATGGGTTTATTTCTGGGGCGACAGAATGGAAATGTGTTCGATATGTGTAGGACCATGGACAGGTCACCCTTGGAGCACTGCACACAGTTCGGATCTGGGAAGGTAAAGAATAGTTACTGGAATTATATCCAAACTGAGTTTGAATTAATCAAGTAAGATTCGGCAGTGTTGTCTCATTGAAAAAGAGTGACATGGTCCAGTTACGTTTGATCAAGTAGACATGGAAAAGATGTTTCTGCTTGCGAATGACAGAATCCATGGATCTGGGGATATAATTGTAATCACTATTAAATCTAATGGGGAATTTGCAGAGGGCGACAAAGTCTTTACCAAAAACGGGTTTGAATGTAGAACTTACTTCATCAGGAATAATTGAAGCAAATAACAGATGAATTCAAGGAGGAGCTTGGAATACAAGAAATCGAAGAAAACTATATTGATGGGTTTAGGTTGGGAGGGAAGTCTGTGTAAATCACAAATACTGAAAACCTGTTTTTGTGTCCTGAAACTATACATCTGTGTTGTTCTGTGACATTTCTATAGGAGCAGCAGCAGCAGCAGTAAACAAGGCAGCTCACCCTTACCATTCTTGGAGAAAAGCAGAACCTCTGGCCACACAAAAGGGAAATAGCTCTATTGAGGAGGTGGTTCAAACAGTGGTCTCCGTCTCGATCCGCAGACAAGTGTGCCTTCATTACCTGGTGAGAAAGGTGAATTCTTTAACCAGGAATGATGTTTTGTCCTTCCACTGATCTCTTGACTTAAGCGGGGAAATGTGTCTCTTCTGTTAGATGATTTGAATCAATCAAATCTTTTGCTACGTTAGCACTCATTCCCTACCCAAAGGATATGTGGGTCAAATAGGCACATGTCCTGCACTGATTTATTTCAAGATTCCTTTATTCAGTCATGTGCTTAAGCTATTCAATCCAACTTCCTTGTGTTTCCCTTGGATCTGTGGTTGTGTATAAGGAAACTTAAACAATGTCTGATTCAATATCAAAGTTGTGTTGAATCAATAATTGTAACCCCACTCTGCTCTTTGAGCAGATAATTAACCCAATGATTCTAGCTCAGCCCTTAACTTCAAGTTCAATTTATAAACCCTTCAGTGAGCAATGCAAAATAACAAAGAACAATGTCAATCATTTATTGTCTCTCCAGTCTCTATTTCTGTTCCCACTGAGTACTCCCTTAAGTTCGACGAGTCAATGACTAAAGAAGAGATTGAAGAGAAATCATTCCGTTCCTTCTGCCATCAGAGAGCCATCACCGCTTTCATAAGGGGAAGGAACGCAGCCAGCAGCATGATTCAGATGAGGACATAGTGTGGGACCAATCGGCTTCTCCAATGGATAAGGGTGAGTGGTGGTACCAATTACTGGGATCTCAGTGCTTGGAATAGTTGCTCCTCTCCATGTTCGAGGTACCTTGCCATGAGATTCAGATGGAGAGGACGAGGACCACATTGTGTAACGGATGTGAGCCAACAGTTGGGCGGGGCCTGTGTTTTTGAAAAAAAAGCGAGTACCCCTCGGTAACAATGTGCCCAGAGTTTATCAATCATGAAGGAGAATAAATATTTCACATTGTTAATCTTTGTGATCGAGTTACCATGTGTTGAAGACAAAGATTAATATTTAATGGTATTCATTGCTCCCCCAATCAGATAAACACAAGGCAAATTTGACTCTGAAGAATGTCCCCAAATTTACACCTTTCAACTGTCCATTAAAGGTAATAAGATGCAAAATATGTCCTTGCAGACGAATTTGATTTGAACAAGAGACATTTGTGCAGATAATAAGACGTATTTTCATTGGAAGGATATGGTTAGTGATATCCTGCACGGATCAATGTTGGAGTCCTATTTATTCACTATTGATAATGAAAGGAAAACCACATTCAAAATTTGGGGCCACTCTGCAGATTACAGCGATTCCAAGTGGAGGTAGATGGAAGCATAGCATTAGAAAGCAATCTTGATAGATTCAGTAAATGAGAAAAACAACAACAGATGAGTTTGTGTCGGCAAGTGAGAGGTTGGATCAAAATAGGATATTTCTTGATTGTGAAAATAGAGAGAGAGTGATTGATCCAGCTGTATAGTTTATGAAAATGTCACAGACAGGTTCAGAAAAGTGATCAAGGGGCCGGTGGAATGTTGAAATTGATCTCTGCAGAAGACGAGAAACCAAAGGATTAGAAGTCATGCTTCAGCAAATCCGAACCTAGTTAGACCAAGCTGTCAGGGCTGGGCACCATGGCTAAGGAGAGTATCACTCTGAGTGGAAGTGCAGGGTAGATTTACTGAAGTGATATTTGGATTCCAAGGTTTAATTTAAGAAGAAATATTAAACAGATAAAGTGTTAGTGTCAGAACATTGAGTTGTGATAACGGGGAACACTTTTATACACAGAAATGGATAAAGTTGCACAAACAGCAATTGATTGGAAATCATTTGCAAATTTTAAGTCTGAAATTCGTAGATTTGGAATGAAAATGCTGAAGGATTATGGGACAAAGACAGGGATTTGTCAGGATGATGAAGATTACTGTAATTTGGGTGAATGGTGGAATAGGCTCACGGAGCGAAATAGCCTCCTCGTGCTCTGATGTTGATGTAACCATGGCTCCCTTATTGTCTGCAAGTGCAATTCCTGTTGTGTTTTTGGTTATTTATCAGAACCTGGCAGCAAGTTAGTGACTGGAGTCCTGACCAGAAAATTATCCGGATGAGGGCCTTCGCTGGTCTTAATGTGTTTCACAGATGATGAAATGACACAGCCAGTACTCTCCTTCCGTCTCTCCCCCACTCTCTGCCCCCTCTCTCTACCCCTCCCACCCCCCCCACCCTCTTGCACGCTCCCGGCACCCCCCTCTTAATACCCCACCCCTCTCCCCACCCCTCTCTTCCCCCCCGCCCCATCTCGCCACCTTGCCCCCCTTGCCCCCCTCACCCCCCACTCGACCCCCACTCACCCCCCCTCGCCTCCTCCCCTCGCCCCCCTCTTGCCACCCTCTCGCCCCCCCTTGCCCCCCCTCGGCCCCCTCTCCTCCCCTCACTCCCCCCTTCGCACCCGCTCTCTAACCCCCTCTTGCCTCCCCTCTCGCCCCCTCTCGCCCCCCCTTGCCCCCCTCACACCCCCTCCGGACCCCCGGGCCATCCATTCGCCCCCCTCACCCCCTTCTCACGCCTTCTCCCCCCTTCCCCACTCCCTCCCACCCCATCGACCCCCTTTCGTCGCCCCCCTCTTGTCACCCCCCTCTTGCTGCCACCCTCTCGCCCCCCCGCACCCCTCGCACCAATTCTCCCACCTCCCTCTAACCCCCTCCCTCTCCCCCCCTCCCTTTATCCCCTACTCCCTCCCTCTACCCCCCACGCTCTCCCCCTTCCTCTCCACCCCCCACCCCCCTCCACCCCCCTCTTCCTTTACTCCCTGTCCCTCGACCCCTTCCTTCTATCCCCTTCCTCTAACCCCGTCCCTCTATCCAGCCTCCCCATTTCTCTCACTTTCTTTCTTGCCGCTCCCTCACAGCCACTCTGCCACTCTCGCTCCCTCGCTCCCTCACTCCCTCGTTCCCACGCTCCCACGCCTCCATGCTCCCACTCTGCCAATCTCACTCTCTCCTTTCTCTCTCTTGCTCTCTCTCGTATCTGCCCTCTCTCTCTCTTGTTCTTTCTTGCAGCTCTCTCTTGCGCTCTCTCTTGCTCGTGCTCTCTGTCTCAGCCCTCCCTCCCTCTCTCACACCACTCTGTCTCTCATCCCTCTGTCTCTCACTCAACCCCTGTTTCTCTCGCCCTCTTGTTCTCCCCATCTCTCTCTCACACTCCTCTCTCTCTCACTCCTTCTCTCTCTCGCTCTCCTTTCTCCCCTCTCTCACACCCCCTTTCTCTCCTCTCTCTCCCCATCACTGTTGCCCTCTCTTGCCTCTCTCTCTTTTGCACGTGACCCTCTCTCTCTTTTACACACACTTTCGCCCCTCTCTCTATATATCTCTCTCTTTGTTCCCCCTGTCACCATCACTCACCTCTCTCGCTCTCTCTCTATCCTACTCTATCACCTCTCCCTCTTGCTCCTCTCACTCTCTCTCGCTCTCTCTGTCGCCCTTCTCTAACCCCTCCCTGGCTCTTTCTCAATCACTTTCTCCCTCACCTTCTCTCGCACACCCTCTCTCCCTCTCTCTTTCCCTCGCTCTCTCACTCTCTCTCTCGTATTTGCCCCCTCCTTCCCTCTTTCTTGCAACACTCTCCCTCTTTCTCTCATTTTCTCTCGCTTGTTCTCTCTCTCACTCACTCTCGGTCACTCTCTCCCTCTCTCTATGACGCCCCCCTCTCTCCATCTCGCTCCTCTCTCTCTCTCTCCCCACTCTATCCCACTCTCTCCTGAATCTCTCTCTCTTGCCCCACTCTTTCTTTGGCACATTTCTCTCTCTCTGACCACCTCTCTCCCTCATTCGCTCTTGCCTCATCGTTCTCGCATCCTCTCTTCCTCTCTCACCCCTCTGTCTCTGCCTCTCTCGGCCTTCCCTCTGTCTCTCGCCTCCTCTCTCTCCTTCACCCATCTCTCATTGCTTTACCTCTCGCTTGCCCCATCTCTCCATCTCACTATCCCTTCTCTCTCGCTCCGACTCTCTCTCGCGGCCTCTCTCTCACACTCTCACTTTCCCCCATTCTTTCTCTGTAGCCCTCTCTCTCTATCGTGCCCCCTCCTCTCTCTCTGCCAATGCTCTCTCTCTCGCCCCCTCACGCTGTCTCTCGACCCCTCCCTCTCTTGCTCGCCCCCCGTCTCTCGTCCCTCTCACTCTCTCTCTCATCCCTCTCTCTCTCTCTCTCTCTCACACCCCCTCCCTCTCTCTCTCACCCCCTCCCTCTCTATCTCGCCCCCCCTCTTTCGCTCGCCCCCCCGTCTCTCGTCCCTCTCACTCTCTCTCTCATCCCTCTCTCTCTCTCTCTCTCTCACCCCCTCCCTCTCTCTCTCACCCCCTCCCTCTCTATCTCGCCCCCCCTCTTTCGCTCGCCCCCCCTGTCTCTCGTCACTCGCACTCTCTCTCTCATCCCTCTCTCTCTCGTTCAAACCCACCCTCTCTCTAGCCCCCTACCCTCTCTCTCTCTCTTCCCCTTCCCACTTTCACTCTTGTCCGCCTCCCCTCTCTCTCTCTCGTCCCCTCTCTCTCTTTCTCGCCCCACTTCCATTCTCTCTCGCCCCCTCCTTCTCTCTCACTCCCTCTCTCTCTCGCCCCTCCCTCTCTCTGTCCCCTTCCCTCTCTCTCGCCCCTTCCCTCTTTCTCTCGCCCCCTTCTCTCTCTCTCTCTCACCCCCTCGCTCTCTCTCTTGTCCCCCTTCCTCTCTCTCTCTCGCTCTCTCCCTCCCTTGCTCTCACCCTATCCCTCTCTCTCTCACCCCCTCCCTCCCTCGCTCTCACCCCCTCCCTCTCTCTCTCGCCCCTCCCTCTCTCTCTCGCCCCCTTCCCTCTCTCTCTCGCCCACTCGCTCTCTCTCAACCCCTTCCTCTCTGTCTTGATCTCGCCCTCCCTCGCTCTCACCCTCTCCCTCTCTTTCTCACTCCATCCCTCTCTCGCTCTCACCCTCTCCCTCTCTTCACATCCCTCTCTCTCTTACCCCATCCCTCTCTCTCTCGTCCCCTTCCTCTCTCTCTCTCACCCCCTCCCTCTCTCTCGCCCTCCTCGGTCTCTCTCTCTCGCACCCCTCCCTCACTCTCCCGTCCCTCTAACTCTGTCTCTCGCCCCTCCCTCTCTCTCTCACCTCTCCCTCTCTCTCTCTCTCTACCCCTCCCTCTCTCTCTCTCGACCCCTCCCTCTCTCGCCCCCTCCTTCTCTCTCTCGTCCCTCTGTCTCTCTAGGCCACTCCCTCTCTCTCACCCCCTTCCTCTCCCTCTCTCTCCCCCTCCCTCTCTCGCCCTCTCCCTCTCTCTCATCCCTCTCTCTCTCTCGCGCCCACGCCCTCACTCTCATCACCCTCCCTCTCTCACTCCCCCCTCCCTCTCTCTCTCTCGCACCCTCCATCTCTCTCTCGCCCCCCCACTCCCTCGCTCGCCTGCCCCTCTCACTCTATCTCTCGCCCCTCCCTCTCTCTCTCTCAACCGTCCCTCTCTCTCTCTCTACCCCTCTCTCTCTCTCGCCCCCTCCGTCTCTCGCCCCCTCCTTCTCTCTCGTCCCTCCCTCTCTCTCGCACCCTCCCTCTCTCTCTCACACGCTCCCTCTCTCTGTCTCTCGCCCCTTCCCTCCCCCTCTCTCGCCCCCTCCCTCTCCCTCTCGTCCCTCTCTCTCTCTCGCCCACTTCCACTCTCTCGCCCCCTGCCTCTCCCTTTCTCGGCCCCTCCCTCTCTCGCCCCCTCCTTCTCTCTCTCGTCCCCCCCTCTCTCTAGCCCATTCCCTCTCTCTCGCCTCCTGCCTCTCCCTCTTTCGCCCCCTCCCTCTCTCGCTCCCTCCCTCTCTCTCATCCCTCTCTCTCTCTCGCCCCCTCCGTCTCTCGCCCCCTCCTTCTCTCTCGTCCCTCCCTCTCTCTCGCACCCTCCCTCTCTCTCTCACACGCTCCCTCTCTCTGTCTCTCGCCCCTTCCCTCCCCCTCTCTCGCCCCCTCCCTCTCCCTCTCGTCTCTCTCTCTCTCTCGCCCACTTCCACTCTCTCGCCCCCTGCCTCTCCCTCTCTCGGCCCCTCCCTCTCTCGCCCCCTCCCTCTCTCCCTTCCCTCTCTCTCTCTTGCACCCTCCCTCTTTCTCTCTCTCTCACACTCTCCCTCTCTCTGTCTCTCGCCCACTCTCTCCCCCTCTCTCGCCCCCTCCCTCTCTCTTTCGGCTCTCTCTCTCGCCCACGCCCTCTATTTCTCGTCCCTCTTCCTCTCTGTCACGCCCCCCTCCCACTCTCTCTTGCGCCCTTCCCTCTCTCTCTCTTGACTCCTCCCTCTCTCTCTCGAACTCTCCTCTCTCTCTCTGATTCCGTCCCTCTCTCCCTCGCCACTTCCGCTCTCTCTCACCCCTCCCGCTCTCTCTCTCCCTTCCGCTCCCTCTTGCCCCTCCCTCCCTCTTTCTCGTCCCCTCCCCGACTCTCTCTCACCCCCTCCCTCTCTCTCTCTCGCCCTCTCCCTCTCTCTCTCGCCCCCTCCCTCTCCCTCTCTCTCTCGCACATTCACTCTCTCTCTCTCGCCCACCTCCCTCTCTCTCTTGTCCTTCTCTCTCTCTCTTTCGCCCCCGCGCTCTCTGTCACTTGTTCCCCGCCCTCTCTCTCTCATTCCCATCCCTCTCTCTCGTCCACCTCAGTCTCTTTCTTATCCTCCTCCCACTCTCTCTCTCACCCCTCCCTTGCTCTCTCGCCCCTCTCCCTCTCTCTCGCACCTACTCTCTCTCGCCTGCCCCACTCTCTCTTGCCCCGCTCCCTCTCTCTCTCTCTCTCGCACCTGCTCTCTCTCTCGCCCCCTCCCTCTCTCTCGCCCCACTCCCTCTCTCTCTCGCGCCCCCTCCCTCTCTCTCTCGTCCCCTCCCTTTCTCTCTCGTCGCCCTTCCTCTCTCTCTCGCCCCTTCCCGCTCTCGCTCTCACCCTTTCACTCTCTCTCTCTCACCCCATCCCTCTCTCTCTCAGTCGCCCCGACCCACTTTCGCTCTCTCGTCCTTGCCTCTCCCTCTCTCGCCCCCTCCCTCTTTCTCGTCCCTGTCTCTCTCTCGCCCACGCCCTCTCTCTCTCGTCCCTCTCCCTCTCTCTCTCTCGTTCCCTTCCCTCTCTCTCTCGCCCCCTCAGTCCCTCTCTCGCCCCCTCACTCTCTCTCTCGCCCCCTCTCTCTCTCGCTCGCCCCCGTCTCTCGTCCCTCTCACTCTCTCTCTCATCCCTCTCTCTCTCTCGCTCCCTCTCTCTCTATCGCCCCCTCCCTCTTTCTCTCGCCCCCTCCCTCTTTCGCTCGCCCCACCTGTCTCTCGTCCCTCCCTCTCGCTCTCGTCCCTCTATCGTTCGCCCCCACCCTCTCTCTAGCCCCCTACCCTCTCTCTCTTCCCCCTCCCACTTTCACTCTCGTCTGCCTCCCCTCTCTCTCTTGTCCCCTCTCTCTCTTTCTCTCCCCACTTCCATTCTCTATCGCCCCCTCCTTCTCTCTCACTCCCTCTCTCTCTCGCCCCTCCCTCTCTCTCTCCCCTTCCCTCTCTCTCTCTCGCCCCTTCCCTCTCTCTCGCCCCCTTCTCTCTCTCTCACCCCCTCGCTCTCTCTCTTGCCCCCTTCCTCTCTCTCTCTCACCCCCCCTCCCTTGCTCTCACCCTCTCCCTCTCTTTCTCACCCCATCCTCTCTCACTCTCACCCCCTCCCTGTCTCTCTCACCCCCTCCCTCTCTCTCTCGCCCCTTCCCTCTCTCTCTCGCCCCCTTCCCTCTCTCTTTCGCCCCCTCGCTCTCTCTCGTCCCCCTTCCTCTCTTTCTCGATCTCTCCCTCCCTCGCTCTCACCCTCTCCCTCTCATTCTCACCCCATCACTCTCTCGCTCTCACCCTCTCCCTCTCTCCCCATCCCTCTCTCTCTCACCCCATCCCTCTCTCTCTCACCCATTCCCTCTCTCTCTCGTTCCTTTCCTCTCTCTCTCTCTCCCCCTCCCACTCTCTCGCCCCCCTCGCTCTCTCGCTCTCTCTCGCCCCCCTCCCTCGCTCTCTCGTCCCTCTAACTCTATCTCTCGCCCCTCCCTCTCTCTCTCACCCCTCCCTCTATCTCTCACTCTCTACCCCTCTCTCTCTCTCTCTCGACACCTCCCTCTCTCGCCCCTCCTCTCTCTCGTCCCTCTCTCTCTCGAACCCGCTCCTTCTCTCTCGTCCCCTGCCTCTCCCTCTCTCTCCCCCTCCCTCTCTCGCCCCCTCCCTCTCTCTCATCCCTCTTTCTCTGTCGCACCCTCCCTCTCTTGCCCCCCCCTCAGCCCTCTCTCTCTCTCGCCCACGCCCTCACTCTCATCCCCCACCCTCTCTCACTCCCCCCTCCCTCTCTATCTCTCGCCCCCTCCTTCTCTCTCGTCCCTCTCTCTCTCTAGCCCACTCCCTCTCTCTCGCCCCCTGCCTCTCCCTCTCTCGCTACCTCCCTCTCTCGCCCCCTCCCTCTCTCTAGTCCCTCTCTCTCTCTTGAACCCTCACTCTCTCTCTCACACCCTCACTCTCTCTGTCTCTCGCCCCCTCCCTCCCTCTCTCTCGCCCCCTGCCTCTCCCTCTCTCGCCACCTCCCTCTCTCGCCCCCTCCTTCTCTCTCGTCCCTCTCTCTCTCTTGAACCCTCACTCTCTCTCTCACCCCATCCCTCTCTCTCTCACCCCATCCCTCTCTCTCTCGTCCCCTTCCTATCTCTCTCTCGCCCCCTCCCTCTCTCTCGCCCCCCTCGCTCTCTCTCTCTTGCCCTCCTCTGTCTCTCCCTCACGCTCCCTTCCCTCGCTCTCTCGTCCCTCTCACTCTATCTCTCGCCCCTCCCTCTCTCTCTCGCCCCTCCCTCTCTCTCTCTCGCCCCCTCCATCTCCCTCTCTCATCCCTCTCCCTCTCTCGCCCCCTCCCTCTCTCACCCCCTTCCTCTCTCTCATCCCTCTCTCTCTCTCGCCCACGCCCTCACTCCCCCTCCCTCTCTCCCTCGCAACTCCCTCTCTCTGTCTCATCCCCTCCCTCCCCCTCTCTCACCCCCTCCCTCTCTCTCATCCCTCTCTCTGTCTCGCCCACGCCCTCACTCCCCCCTCCCTCTCTCTCTCGCACCCTCCCTCTCTCTGTCTCATCCCCTCCCTCTCTCTCTAGTCCACACCTCTCCCCCTATCTCACCCACATCTCACTTGGCACCCCCCTTGCCCCCTTCTCTCGCTCTCTCGCCCCCTCCATCTCTCGTCCCCATCCCTCTCTATCTCACCCCCTCCCTCTCTCTCTCTCTCGCACACTCCCTCTCTCTCTCACCCGCCCACCCTCTCTCTCTCTCACCCCCGTCTCTCTCTCTCACCCCTCCCTCTCTCTCTCTCGTCCCTCTCTCTCTCTCTCACCCCCCTCCCTCTCTCTCTCGCCCCATCCCTCTCTCTCTCGCACGCTCCCTCTCTCTCTCGCCCGCCCATACTCTCTCTCTCTCACGCCCCCCTCTCTCTCTCTCCCCTCCTTCCCTCTCTCTCACCACTCTCTCTCTCGTTCCCCTCCCTCTCTCTCTCTCTCGTGCCCCTCCCTCTCTCTCTCGTGCCCCTCCCTCTCTCTCTCCCCCCTCCCTCTCTCTCTCACTCCCTCACCTCTCTCGCCCACGCTCTCTCTTTCTCGTCCCTCTCTGTCACGCCCCCCTCCCTCTCCCTCTCTCACGCCTCCCCCTTCCCTCTCTCTCTCTTGACCCCTCCCTCCCTCTCTCTCAACCTCTCCTTCTCTCTCTGATCCCCCTCTCTCTCTCTCGCCCCTTCTGCTCTCTCTCACCCCTCCCGCTCTCTCTCTCTCCCTTCCGCTCCCTCTTGCCCTCTTTCGCGTCCTCTCCCCGACTCTCTCTTGCCCCCTCCCTCTCTCTCTCTCTCGCCCTCTTCCTCTCTCTCTCTCGCCCCCTTCATCTCCCTCTCTTTCTCGCCCACCTCCCTCTCTCTCTTGTCCCTCTCTATCTCTCGCCCCTGCTCTCTCTGTCACTTGTTCCCCGCCCTCTCTCTCTCTCTCATTCCCATCTGTCTCTCTCGTCCGCCTCCGTCTCTTTCTTATCCTCCTCCCACTCTCTCTCTCGCCCCTCCCTCGCTCTCTCGCCCCTCTCCCTCTCTCTCGCACCTGCTCTCTCTCTCGCCTGCCCCACTCTCTCTCGCCCCCCTCCCTCTCTCTCTCTCTCTCTCTCTCTCGCACCTGCTCTCTCTCTCGCCCCCTCCCTCTCTCTCGCCCCGCTCCCTCTCTCTCGCGCCCCTTCCCTCTCTCTCTCGTTCCCTCCCTTTCTCTCTCGTCGCCATTCCTCTCTCTCTCTCTCGCCCCTTCCCGCTCTCGCTCTCACCCTTTCACTCTCTCTCTCTCACCCCATCGCTCTCTCTCTCACTCGCCCCGACCCTCTTTCTCTCTCTCGTCCCTGCCTCTCTCTCTCTTGCCCCCCTCGGTCTCTCTCTCTCGCCCCCCTCCCCCTCTCTCTCGTCCCTCTCACTCTAACTCTTGCCCCTCTCTCTCTCTCGCCCCCTCCCTCTCTCTCCCCCTCTCTCTCTCCCTCCCCTCCCTCTCTTGCCCCCTCCCTCTTTCTCATCCCTGTCGCTCTCTCGCCCACGCCCTCTCTCTGTCGTCCCCGTCCCTCTCTGTCCCGTCCCCCTCCCTCTCTCTCTCTCACCCCCTCCCTCTCTCTCTCGCCCCCTCCCTCTCTCTATCACACCTCCCTCTCTCACCCCCGTCTCTCGTCCCTCGCACTCTCTCTCTCGCCCCCTCCCTCTCTCTCTCGTCCCTCTCAATCTCTCTCTCACCCCCTCCCTCTCTCTCTCGTCCCTCTCTCTCTCGTTCCCCCCACCCTCTCTCTAGCCCCCTATCCTCTCTCTCTCTCTTGCCCCTCCCACTTTCTCTCTCGTCGACCTCCCGTCTCTCTCTCGTCCCCTCTCTCTTTCTCGCCCCACTTCCATTCTCTCCAACCCATTCTCTCTCACTCCCACTCTCTCCCTCGCCCCTCCCTCTCTTTCTCTCGCCCCTCCCTCTCTCTCTCCCCTTCCCTCTCTCTCTCGCCCCCTCCCTCTCCCTCTCTCTCTCGCACATTCACTCTCTCTCTCTCGCCCACCTCCCTCTCTCTCTTGTCCTTCTCTCTCTCTCTTTCGCCCCCGCGCTCTCTGTCACTTGTTCCCCGCCCTCTCTCTCTCATTCCCATCCCTCTCTCTCGTCCACCTCAGTCTCTTTCTTATCCTCCTCCCACTCTCTCTCTCACCCCTCCCTTGCTCTCTCGCCCCTCTCCCTCTCTCTCGCACCTACTCTCTCTCGCCTGCCCCACTCTCTCTTGCCCCGCTCCCTCTCTCTCTCTCTCTCGCACCTGCTCTCTCTCTCGCCCCCTCCCTCTCTCTCGCCCCACTCCCTCTCTCTCTCGCGCCCCCTCCCTCTCTCTCTCGTCCCCTCCCTTTCTCTCTCGTCGCCCTTCCTCTCTCTCTCGCCCCTTCCCGCTCTCGCTCTCACCCTTTCACTCTCTCTCTCTCACCCCATCCCTCTCTCTCTCAGTCGCCCCGACCCACTTTCGCTCTCTCGTCCTTGCCTCTCCCTCTCTCGCCCCCTCCCTCTTTCTCGTCCCTGTCTCTCTCTCGCCCACGCCCTCTCTCTCTCGTCCCTCTCCCTCTCTCTCTCTCGTTCCCTTCCCTCTCTCTCTCGCCCCCTCAGTCCCTCTCTCGCCCCCTCACTCTCTCTCTCGCCCCCTCTCTCTCTCGCTCGCCCCCGTCTCTCGTCCCTCTCACTCTCTCTCTCATCCCTCTCTCTCTCTCGCTCCCTCTCTCTCTATCGCCCCCTCCCTCTTTCTCTCGCCCCCTCCCTCTTTCGCTCGCCCCACCTGTCTCTCGTCCCTCCCTCTCGCTCTCGTCCCTCTATCGTTCGCCCCCACCCTCTCTCTAGCCCCCTACCCTCTCTCTCTTCCCCCTCCCACTTTCACTCTCGTCTGCCTCCCCTCTCTCTCTTGTCCCCCTCTCTCTCTTTCTCTCCCCACTTCCATTCTCTATCGCCCCCTCCTTCTCTCTCACTCCCTCTCTCTCTCGCCCCTCCCTCTCTCTCTCCCCTTCCCTCTCTCTCTCTCGCCCCTTCCCTCTCTCTCGCCCCCTTCTCTCTCTCTCACCCCCTCGCTCTCTCTCTTGCCCCCTTCCTCTCTCTCTCTCACCCCCCCTCCCTTGCTCTCACCCTCTCCCTCTCTTTCTCACCCCATCCTCTCTCACTCTCACCCCCTCCCTGTCTCTCTCACCCCCTCCCTCTCTCTCTCGCCCCTTCCCTCTCTCTCTCGCCCCCTTCCCTCTCTCTTTCGCCCCCTCGCTCTCTCTCGTCCCCCTTCCTCTCTTTCTCGATCTCTCCCTCCCTCGCTCTCACCCTCTCCCTCTCATTCTCACCCCATCACTCTCTCGCTCTCACCCTCTCCCTCTCTCCCCATCCCTCTCTCTCTCACCCCATCCCTCTCTCTCTCACCCATTCCCTCTCTCTCTCGTTCCTTTCCTCTCTCTCTCTCTCCCCCTCCCACTCTCTCGCCCCCCTCGCTCTCTCGCTCTCTCTCGCCCCCCTCCCTCGCTCTCTCGTCCCTCTAACTCTATCTCTCGCCCCTCCCTCTCTCTCTCACCCCTCCCTCTATCTCTCACTCTCTACCCCTCTCTCTCTCTCTCTCGACACCTCCCTCTCTCGCCCCTCCTCTCTCTCGTCCCTCTCTCTCTCGAACCCGCTCCTTCTCTCTCGTCCCCTGCCTCTCCCTCTCTCTCCCCCTCCCTCTCTCGCCCCCTCCCTCTCTCTCATCCCTCTTTCTCTGTCGCACCCTCCCTCTCTTGCCCCCCCCTCAGCCCTCTCTCTCTCTCGCCCACGCCCTCACTCTCATCCCCCACCCTCTCTCACTCCCCCCTCCCTCTCTATCTCTCGCCCCCTCCTTCTCTCTCGTCCCTCTCTCTCTCTAGCCCACTCCCTCTCTCTCGCCCCCTGCCTCTCCCTCTCTCGCTACCTCCCTCTCTCGCCCCCTCCCTCTCTCTAGTCCCTCTCTCTCTCTTGAACCCTCACTCTCTCTCTCACACCCTCACTCTCTCTGTCTCTCGCCCCCTCCCTCCCTCTCTCTCGCCCCCTGCCTCTCCCTCTCTCGCCACCTCCCTCTCTCGCCCCCTCCTTCTCTCTCGTCCCTCTCTCTCTCTTGAACCCTCACTCTCTCTCTCACCCCATCCCTCTCTCTCTCACCCCATCCCTCTCTCTCTCGTCCCCTTCCTATCTCTCTCTCGCCCCCTCCCTCTCTCTCGCCCCCCTCGCTCTCTCTCTCTTGCCCTCCTCTGTCTCTCCCTCACGCTCCCTTCCCTCGCTCTCTCGTCCCTCTCACTCTATCTCTCGCCCCTCCCTCTCTCTCTCGCCCCTCCCTCTCTCTCTCTCGCCCCCTCCATCTCCCTCTCTCATCCCTCTCCCTCTCTCGCCCCCTCCCTCTCTCACCCCCTTCCTCTCTCTCATCCCTCTCTCTCTCTCGCCCACGCCCTCACTCCCCCTCCCTCTCTCCCTCGCAACTCCCTCTCTCTGTCTCATCCCCTCCCTCCCCCTCTCTCACCCCCTCCCTCTCTCTCATCCCTCTCTCTGTCTCGCCCACGCCCTCACTCCCCCCCTCCCTCTCTCTCTCGCACCCTCCCTCTCTCTGTCTCATCCCCTCCCTCTCTCTCTAGTCCACACCTCTCCCCCTATCTCACCCACATCTCACTTGGCACCCCCCTTGCCCCCTTCTCTCGCTCTCTCGCCCCCTCCATCTCTCGTCCCCATCCCTCTCTATCTCACCCCCTCCCTCTCTCTCTCTCTCGCACACTCCCTCTCTCTCTCACCCGCCCACCCTCTCTCTCTCTCACCCCCGTCTCTCTCTCTCACCCCTCCCTCTCTCTCTCTCGTCCCTCTCTCTCTCTCTCACCCCCCTCCCTCTCTCTCTCGCCCCATCCCTCTCTCTCTCGCACGCTCCCTCTCTCTCTCGCCCGCCCATACTCTCTCTCTCTCACGCCCCCCTCTCTCTCTCTCCCCTCCTTCCCTCTCTCTCACCACTCTCTCTCTCGTTCCCCTCCCTCTCTCTCTCTCTCGTGCCCCTCCCTCTCTCTCTCGTGCCCCTCCCTCTCTCTCTCCCCCCTCCCTCTCTCTCTCACTCCCTCACCTCTCTCGCCCACGCTCTCTCTTTCTCGTCCCTCTCTGTCACGCCCCCCTCCCTCTCCCTCTCTCACGCCTCCCCCTTCCCTCTCTCTCTCTTGACCCCTCCCTCCCTCTCTCTCAACCTCTCCTTCTCTCTCTGATCCCCCTCTCTCTCTCTCGCCCCTTCTGCTCTCTCTCACCCCTCCCGCTCTCTCTCTCTCCCTTCCGCTCCCTCTTGCCCTCTTTCGCGTCCTCTCCCCGACTCTCTCTTGCCCCCTCCCTCTCTCTCTCTCTCGCCCTCTTCCTCTCTCTCTCTCGCCCCCTTCATCTCCCTCTCTTTCTCGCCCACCTCCCTCTCTCTCTTGTCCCTCTCTATCTCTCGCCCCTGCTCTCTCTGTCACTTGTTCCCCGCCCTCTCTCTCTCTCTCATTCCCATCTGTCTCTCTCGTCCGCCTCCGTCTCTTTCTTATCCTCCTCCCACTCTCTCTCTCGCCCCTCCCTCGCTCTCTCGCCCCTCTCCCTCTCTCTCGCACCTGCTCTCTCTCTCGCCTGCCCCACTCTCTCTCGCCCCCCTCCCTCTCTCTCTCTCTCTCTCTCTCTCTCGCACCTGCTCTCTCTCTCGCCCCCTCCCTCTCTCTCGCCCCGCTCCCTCTCTCTCGCGCCCCTTCCCTCTCTCTCTCGTTCCCTCCCTTTCTCTCTCGTCGCCATTCCTCTCTCTCTCTCTCGCCCCTTCCCGCTCTCGCTCTCACCCTTTCACTCTCTCTCTCTCACCCCATCGCTCTCCTCTCTCACTCGCCCCGACCCTCTTTCTCTCTCTCGTCCCTGCCTCTCTCTCTCTTGCCCCCCTCGGTCTCTCTCTCTCGCCCCCCTCCCCCTCTCTCTCGTCCCTCTCACTCTAACTCTTGCCCCTCTCTCTCTCTCGCCCCCTCCCTCTCTCTCCCCCTCTCTCTCTCCCTCCCCTCCCTCTCTTGCCCCCTCCCTCTTTCTCATCCCTGTCGCTCTCTCGCCCACGCCCTCTCTCTGTCGTCCCCGTCCCTCTCTGTCCCGTCCCCCTCCCTCTCTCTCTCTCACCCCCTCCCTCTCTCTCTCGCCCCCTCCCTCTCTCTATCACACCTCCCTCTCTCACCCCCGTCTCTCGTCCCTCGCACTCTCTCTCTCGCCCCCTCCCTCTCTCTCTCGTCCCTCTCAATCTCTCTCTCACCCCCTCCCTCTCTCTCTCGTCCCTCTCTCTCTCGTTCCCCCCACCCTCTCTCTAGCCCCCTATCCTCTCTCTCTCTCTTGCCCCTCCCACTTTCTCTCTCGTCGACCTCCCGTCTCTCTCTCGTCCCCTCTCTCTTTCTCGCCCCACTTCCATTCTCTCCAACCCATTCTCTCTCACTCCCACTCTCTCCCTCGCCCCTCCCTCTCTTTCTCTCGCCCCTCCCTCTCTCTCTCCCCTTCCCTCTCTCTCTCGCCCCCTCCCTCTCCCTCTCTCTCTCGCACATTCACTCTCTCTCTCTCGCCCACCTCCCTCTCTCTCTTGTCCTTCTCTCTCTCTCTTTCGCCCCCGCGCTCTCTGTCACTTGTTCCCCGCCCTCTCTCTCTCATTCCCATCCCTCTCTCTCGTCCACCTCAGTCTCTTTCTTATCCTCCTCCCACTCTCTCTCTCACCCCTCCCTTGCTCTCTCGCCCCTCTCCCTCTCTCTCGCACCTACTCTCTCTCGCCTGCCCCACTCTCTCTTGCCCCGCTCCCTCTCTCTCTCTCTCTCGCACCTGCTCTCTCTCTCGCCCCCTCCCTCTCTCTCGCCCCACTCCCTCTCTCTCTCGCGCCCCCTCCCTCTCTCTCTCGTCCCCTCCCTTTCTCTCTCGTCGCCCTTCCTCTCTCTCTCGCCCCTTCCCGCTCTCGCTCTCACCCTTTCACTCTCTCTCTCTCACCCCATCCCTCTCTCTCTCAGTCGCCCCGACCCACTTTCGCTCTCTCGTCCTTGCCTCTCCCTCTCTCGCCCCCTCCCTCTTTCTCGTCCCTGTCTCTCTCTCGCCCACGCCCTCTCTCTCTCGTCCCTCTCCCTCTCTCTCTCTCGTTCCCTTCCCTCTCTCTCTCGCCCCCTCAGTCCCTCTCTCGCCCCCTCACTCTCTCTCTCGCCCCCTCTCTCTCTCGCTCGCCCCCGTCTCTCGTCCCTCTCACTCTCTCTCTCATCCCTCTCTCTCTCTCGCTCCCTCTCTCTCTATCGCCCCCTCCCTCTTTCTCTCGCCCCCTCCCTCTTTCGCTCGCCCCACCTGTCTCTCGTCCCTCCCTCTCGCTCTCGTCCCTCTATCGTTCGCCCCCACCCTCTCTCTAGCCCCCTACCCTCTCTCTCTTCCCCCTCCCACTTTCACTCTCGTCTGCCTCCCCTCTCTCTCTTGTCCCCTCTCTCTCTTTCTCTCCCCACTTCCATTCTCTATCGCCCCCTCCTTCTCTCTCACTCCCTCTCTCTCTCGCCCCTCCCTCTCTCTCTCCCCTTCCCTCTCTCTCTCTCGCCCCTTCCCTCTCTCTCGCCCCCTTCTCTCTCTCTCACCCCCTCGCTCTCTCTCTTGCCCCCTTCCTCTCTCTCTCTCACCCCCCCTCCCTTGCTCTCACCCTCTCCCTCTCTTTCTCACCCCATCCTCTCTCACTCTCACCCCCTCCCTGTCTCTCTCACCCCCTCCCTCTCTCTCTCGCCCCTTCCCTCTCTCTCTCGCCCCCTTCCCTCTCTCTTTCGCCCCCTCGCTCTCTCTCGTCCCCCTTCCTCTCTTTCTCGATCTCTCCCTCCCTCGCTCTCACCCTCTCCCTCTCATTCTCACCCCATCACTCTCTCGCTCTCACCCTCTCCTCTCTCTCCCCATCCCTCTCTCTCTCACCCCATCCCTCTCTCTCTCACCCATTCCCTCTCTCTCTCGTTCCTTTCCTCTCTCTCTCTCTCCCCCTCCCACTCTCTCGCCCCCCTCGCTCTCTCGCTCTCTCTCGCCCCCCTCCCTCGCTCTCTCGTCCCTCTAACTCTATCTCTCGCCCCTCCCTCTCTCTCTCACCCCTCCCTCTATCTCTCACTCTCTACCCCTCTCTCTCTCTCTCTCGACACCTCCCTCTCTCGCCCCTCCTCTCTCTCGTCCCTCTCTCTCTCGAACCCGCTCCTTCTCTCTCGTCCCCTGCCTCTCCCTCTCTCTCCCCCTCCCTCTCTCGCCCCCTCCCTCTCTCTCATCCCTCTTTCTCTGTCGCACCCTCCCTCTCTTGCCCCCCCCTCAGCCCTCTCTCTCTCTCGCCCACGCCCTCACTCTCATCCCCCACCCTCTCTCACTCCCCCCTCCCTCTCTATCTCTCGCCCCCTCCTTCTCTCTCGTCCCTCTCTCTCTCTAGCCCACTCCCTCTCTCTCGCCCCCTGCCTCTCCCTCTCTCGCTACCTCCCTCTCTCGCCCCCTCCCTCTCTCTAGTCCCTCTCTCTCTCTTGAACCCTCACTCTCTCTCTCACACCCTCACTCTCTCTGTCTCTCGCCCCCTCCCTCCCTCTCTCTCGCCCCCTGCCTCTCCCTCTCTCGCCACCTCCCTCTCTCGCCCCCTCCTTCTCTCTCGTCCCTCTCTCTCTCTTGAACCCTCACTCTCTCTCTCACCCCATCCCTCTCTCTCTCACCCCATCCCTCTCTCTCTCGTCCCCTTCCTATCTCTCTCTCGCCCCCTCCCTCTCTCTCGCCCCCCTCGCTCTCTCTCTCTTGCCCTCCTCTGTCTCTCCCTCACGCTCCCTTCCCTCGCTCTCTCGTCCCTCTCACTCTATCTCTCGCCCCTCCCTCTCTCTCTCGCCCCTCCCTCTCTCTCTCTCGCCCCCTCCATCTCCCTCTCTCATCCCTCTCCCTCTCTCGCCCCCTCCCTCTCTCACCCCCTTCCTCTCTCTCATCCCTCTCTCTCTCTCGCCCACGCCCTCACTCCCCCTCCCTCTCTCCCTCGCAACTCCCTCTCTCTGTCTCATCCCCTCCCTCCCCCTCTCTCACCCCCTCCCTCTCTCTCATCCCTCTCTCTGTCTCGCCCACGCCCTCACTCCCCCCTCCCTCTCTCTCTCGCACCCTCCCTCTCTCTGTCTCATCCCCTCCCTCTCTCTCTAGTCCACACCTCTCCCCCTATCTCACCCACATCTCACTTGGCACCCCCCTTGCCCCCTTCTCTCGCTCTCTCGCCCCCTCCATCTCTCGTCCCCATCCCTCTCTATCTCACCCCCTCCCTCTCTCTCTCTCGCACACTCCCTCTCTCTCTCACCCGCCCACCCTCTCTCTCTCTCACCCCCGTCTCTCTCTCTCACCCCTCCCTCTCTCTCTCTCGTCCCTCTCTCTCTCTCTCACCCCCCTCCCTCTCTCTCTCGCCCCATCCCTCTCTCTCTCGCACGCTCCCTCTCTCTCTCGCCCGCCCATACTCTCTCTCTCTCACGCCCCCCTCTCTCTCTCTCCCCTCCTTCCCTCTCTCTCACCACTCTCTCTCTCGTTCCCCTCCCTCTCTCTCTCTCTCGTGCCCCTCCCTCTCTCTCTCGTGCCCCTCCCTCTCTCTCTCCCCCCTCCCTCTCTCTCTCACTCCCTCACCTCTCTCGCCCACGCTCTCTCTTTCTCGTCCCTCTCTGTCACGCCCCCCTCCCTCTCCCTCTCTCACGCCTCCCCCTTCCCTCTCTCTCTCTTGACCCCTCCCTCCCTCTCTCTCAACCTCTCCTTCTCTCTCTGATCCCCCTCTCTCTCTCTCGCCCCTTCTGCTCTCTCTCACCCCTCCCGCTCTCTCTCTCTCCCTTCCGCTCCCTCTTGCCCTCTTTCGCGTCCTCTCCCCGACTCTCTCTTGCCCCTCCCTCTCTCTCTCTCTCGCCCTCTTCCTCTCTCCTCTCTCGCCCCCTTCATCTCCCTCTCTTTCTCGCCCACCTCCCTCTCTCTCTTGTCCCTCTCTATCTCTCGCCCCTGCTCTCTCTGTCACTTGTTCCCCGCCCTCTCTCTCTCTCTCATTCCCATCTGTCTCTCTCGTCCGCCTCCGTCTCTTTCTTATCCTCCTCCCACTCTCTCTCTCGCCCCTCCCTCGCTCTCTCGCCCCTCTCCCTCTCTCTCGCACCTGCTCTCTCTCTCGCCTGCCCCACTCTCTCTCGCCCCCCTCCCTCTCTCTCTCTCTCTCTCTCTCTCTCGCACCTGCTCTCTCTCTCGCCCCCTCCCTCTCTCTCGCCCCGCTCCCTCTCTCTCGCGCCCCTTCCCTCTCTCTCTCGTTCCCTCCCTTTCTCTCTCGTCGCCATTCCTCTCTCTCTCTCTCGCCCCTTCCCGCTCTCGCTCTCACCCTTTCACTCTCTCTCTCTCACCCCATCGCTCTCTCTCTCACTCGCCCCGACCCTCTTTCTCTCTCTCGTCCCTGCCTCTCTCTCTCTTGCCCCCCTCGGTCTCTCTCTCTCGCCCCCCTCCCCCTCTCTCTCGTCCCTCTCACTCTAACTCTTGCCCCTCTCTCTCTCTCGCCCCCTCCCTCTCTCTCCCCCTCTCTCTCTCCCTCCCCTCCCTCTCTTGCCCCCTCCCTCTTTCTCATCCCTGTCGCTCTCTCGCCCACGCCCTCTCTCTGTCGTCCCCGTCCCTCTCTGTCCCGTCCCCCTCCCTCTCTCTCTCTCACCCCCTCCCTCTCTCTCTCGCCCCCTCCCTCTCTCTATCACACCTCCCTCTCTCACCCCCGTCTCTCGTCCCTCGCACTCTCTCTCTCGCCCCCTCCCTCTCTCTCTCGTCCCTCTCAATCTCTCTCTCACCCCCTCCCTCTCTCTCTCGTCCCTCTCTCTCTCGTTCCCCCCACCCTCTCTCTAGCCCCCTATCCTCTCTCTCTCTCTTGCCCCTCCCACTTTCTCTCTCGTCGACCTCCCGTCTCTCTCTCGTCCCCTCTCTCTTTCTCGCCCCACTTCCATTCTCTCCAACCCATTCTCTCTCACTCCCACTCTCTCCCTCGCCCCTCCCTCTCTTTCTCTCGCCCCTCCCTCTCTCTCTCCCCTTCCCTCTCTCTCTCGCCCCTTCCCTCTCTCTCTCGCCCCCTTCTCTCTCTCTCTCACCCCCTCGCTCTCTCTCTTGCCCCCTTCCTCTCTCTCTCGCCCCCTCCCTCTCTCTCGTCCCTCTCTCTCTCGCCCATGCCCTCTCTCTCATCCCCATCCCTCTCGCACTCCCCCTCCCTCTCTCTCTCGCACCCTCGCACTCTCTCTCTCGCCCCCTCCCTCTTCTCTCTCTCGCCTCCTCCGTCTCTCTCTCTCTCCCGCCCCCCTCTCTCTCGCCCCCTCCCTTTCTCTCTCATCGCCCTTCCTCACTCTCTTGCCCCTTCCCGCTCTCGCTCTCACCTTTTCACTCTCTCTTTCTCACCCCACCCCTCTCTCTCACTCGCCCTGTCCCTCTCTCTCTCTCTCGTCCCTGCCTCTCTCTCTCTCGCCCCCCTCGCTCTCTCTCTCTCATCCCTTCCCTCTCTCTCTCGTCCCTCTCACTCTATCTCTCACCTCTCTCTATCTCTCACCCCCCTCCCTCCCCCTCTCTCGCCCCCTCCCTCTCTCTCGTCCCTGTCTCTGCCTCTCGTCCACGCCCTCTCTCTCTCGTCCCTCTCCCTCTCTGTCCCACCCCTCCCCCCCCTCTCTCTCTCGTCCCATTCCCTCTCTCTCTCGTCACCCTCCCTCTCTCTCTCGCCCCTCCGTCTCTCTCTCGCCCCCTCCCTCTCTCTCTCGCCCCCTCCCTCTCTCGCGCGCCCACTCCCTCTCTCAGCCCTGTCTCTCGTCCCTCTCACTCTCTCACTCGCCCCCCCGCCTCTCTCTCTCGTCCCTCTCTCTCTCCTTCTCCCCCGCACTCTCTCTAGCCCCCTACCATCTCTCTCTCTCTCGTCCCCCCCCTTACTCCACCATCCCTCGCTCTCTCACGCCCTCCCTCTCTCTCTCGCCCCCTCCCTCTCTCTCTCGCCCTGCTCCCTCTCTATCTCTTGGCCCCTCCCTCTGTCTCTCTCGCCCCCTACCACTCTCTCTCGCCCCTCCCTCTCTCTCTCTCACTCCGTCTCTCTCTCGCCCCATCCCTCTCTCTCTCGCAACATCCCCGCTCTCTCACCCCCTTCCTCTGTCTCTCGCCCCCTCCCTCTCTCGCTCTCAACCCCTTCCTCTCACTCTCACCCCATCCCTAGCTCTCTCTCTCTCATTCGCACCCTCCCTCTCTCTCTCTCGACCCCTGCCTCTCTCTCACCCCCCTCGCTCACTCTCGTCCCTGTCCCTCTCTCTCCCGTCCCCCTCCCTCTCTCTCTCGACCCCCTCCCTCTCTCTCTCTCTCGCCCCCTCCCTCTCTCTCTCGCCCCATCATTCTCTTGCTCGCCCCCACCCTCCCTCGTCCCCTCCCCCTCTCTCTCCTCCCTCTCTCTATCTCGCCCACACCCTCTCTCCCTCTCTATCTATTGCCGCCTCCCTCTCTCTCATCTCTCTCACTCTATTTCTCGCCCCTCGCTCTCTCTCTCTCGCCCCCTCCCAATCTCTTGCCCCCTCACGCTCTCTCTTGCCCCCCACCATCTCTCTTGCCCTACTCCCTCTCTCTCTTGTCCGTCTCACCCCCTCCCTCTCTCCCTCTCGCCACCTCCCTCTCTCTCTCTGGCCACCTCCCTCTCTCTCGTCCCTCTCTCTCTCTCGTCCCCCTCCCGCCCTCTCTCTCTTGTCTTCCGCCCCCTTTCTCTCTCGACCCCTCCCCCTCTCTCTTGCCCACCCTCTCTCTCTCGCCCTCACCCTCTCCCTCTCTCTCTCAGCCCATCCCTCCCTCTCTCTCTCTCTAGCCCCCATCGCTCACTCTCTCTCGCCCCACTTGCTCTCTCTCTCTCGCCCCCCTCGCTCTCTCTCTCTCGCCCCCTCCCTCTCTCTCTCACCCCATCCCTCTCTCTCTCTCACCATGTCCTTCTATCTCTCTCGCCCTCACCCTCTCCCTCTCTCTCTCAGCCCATCCCTCCCTCTCTCTCTCTCTAGCCCACATCGCTCATTCTCTCTCGCCCCCCTCGCTCTCTCTCGCTCACCCCCCTCCCTCTCTCTCTCTCTCTCTTGCCCCCTCATTCTCTCTCTCATCCCTCTCACTCTATCTCTCGGCCTCCCTCTCTCTCTCTCACCCCATCCCTCTCTCTCTCTCTCACCACTCCGTCTCTCTCTCTCTCTCTCTCCCCCTCCCTCTCTCTCTCGTCCCTCTCCCGCTCTCACCCCCTCCCTCTCTCTCTCGTCCCTCTCTCTCTATCACCCACACCAACTTTCTCATCCCTCTCCCTCTCTGTCCCGTCCCTTCCATCTATCTCTCATCCCCCTCCCTCTCTCTCTCATCCCCCTCCCTCTCTCTCTCTCCCCTCCCTCTCTCTCTCGCCCCCTCCCTCTCCCTCTCTCGCCCCCTCCCTCTCTTGCGCCCTCCCTCTCTCACCCCCGCCCTCTCTCTCTCGTCCCTCTCTCTCTCTCTCTCGCCCATGCCCTCTCTCTCTCACCCCCTCCCTCTCCCTGTCGTCCCTCTCTCTCTCTCTCCCATCCCCCTCCCTCTCTCACTGCCCCCTCCCTCTCTCTCTCGTCCCTCTCTCTCTCTCTCTCGCCGCCTACCTCCCCCTCTCTCGCCCCCTCCCTCTCCCTCTCGTCCCTCTCTCTATCTCGCCCACACACTCTCGCTCTCATCCCCCTCCCTCTCTTACTCCCCCTCCCTCGCTCTCTCACGCCCTCCTTCTCTCTCTCGCTCGCCCCCTCCCTCTCTCGCCTCCCCCTCTTTCTCGTCCCTCCCTCTCTCTCTCTCGCCCGCTCCATCTCTTTCTCCCGCGCCCCTCCCTCTCCCTCTCTCATCCCCTCCCTCTCTCTCTCATCCCTCTATCTCTCGCCCCCACCCTGTCTCTAGTCCCCTTCCATCTCTCTCTCTCGTCCCCCTCCCACTTTCTCTCTCGTCCCCCTCCCCTCTCTCTCTCATCCCCTCTCTCTCTCTCTCGCCCCCAGTCCACTCTCTCTCACTCGCTCTCTCTCTCGCCTCCTTCCTCTCTCTCTCGCCCCCTCGCACTCTCTCTCGCCCCCCTCGTTCTCTCTCGCTCAACCCCCTCGCTCTCTCTCTCTCTTGCCCCCTCATTCTCTGACTCATCCCTCTCTCTCTCTCTCTCTCTCCCCCTCCCTCTCTCTCTCGTCCCTCTCCCGCTCTCGCCCCCTCCCTCTCTCTCGTCCCTCTCCCTCTCTGTTCTGTCCCCCTCCCCCTCTCTCTCGTCCCTTCCCTCTCTCTCTCTCATCCCCCTCCCTCTCACTCTCATCCCCCTCCCTCTCTCTCTCTCCCCTCCCTCTCTCTCTCTCGCCCCCTCCCTCTCCCTCTCTCACCCCCTCCCTCTCTTGCGCCCTCCCTCTCTCACCCCCGCCCTCTCTCTCTCGTCCCTCTCTCTCTCTCGCCCACGTCCTCTCTCTCTCATCCCCTGTCTCTCCCTCTCTCGCCCCCTCCCTCCCCCTCTCTCACCCACTCCCTCTCCCTCTCGTCCCACTCTCTCTCGCATGCCCCACTTTCTCTCGCCCCGCTCCCTCTCTCTCTCACTCGCTCTCTCTCTCGCCCCCCTTCCTCTCTCTCTCTCGCCCCCTCGCACTCTCTCTTGCCCCCCTTCCTCTGTCTCTCGCCCTCTCCCTCTCTCGCTCTCACCCGCTTCCTCTCTCTCACCCCTTCCCTCTCTCTCTCGCCCCTTCCCTCTCACTGTCTCGCCCCCTCCCTCTCTCTCGCCTCTCTCACTTTCTGTCTCTCGCCCGCCTCGCTCTCTCTCTCTCTCTCGCCCCCCTCGCTATCTCTCTCTCTCGCTCCCTTCCTCTCTCTCGTCCCTCTCACTCTCTCTCTTGCCGCCTCCCTGTCTCACTCTCGCACCCTCCCTCTCTCAGTCTCTCGCCCCCCTCCCTCTACCTCTCTCGCCCCCTCCATCTCTCTCACATCCCTCTGTCTCTCTCGCACCTCCCTCTCTCTCTCTCACTCCCTTCCTCTCTTTTGCCCCCTCCCTCTCTTTTGCCCCCGTCCCTCTCTCTCGCCCCCGCTCCCTCACACTCTCTCTCTCACCCCCTCCCTCTCTCTCTCTCTCGCCCCACTTTCTCTTTCTCTCTCACCACCACCCTCCCTTTCTCTAGCCATCCCTCCCTCTCTCTCACCCCCTCCCTATCTCTCTCTCTCGCCCCACTTTCTCTTTCTCTCTCACCACCACCCTCCCTTTCTCTAGCCATCCCTCCCTCTCTCTCTCGCCCTGCTTTCGCTCTCTCTCTCGCCCCCTCCCTGTCTGTTGCCCCCTCCGTCTCTCTCGCCCCCGCTCCCTCACTCTCCCTCTCTCACCCCCTCCCTCTCTCACTCTCTCACCCCCCCTTTCTCTTTCTCTCTCACCACCACCCTCCCTTTCTCTAGCCACCCCTCCCTCTCTCTGTCACCCTGCTTTCTCTTTCTCTCTCGCCCCCTCACTCTCTCTATCTCGCTCTTTCTCTCTCTCGCCCCACTCCCTCTCTATCTCTTGACCCCTCCCACTCTCTCTCGCCCCTCCCTCTCTCTCTCTCACTCCGTCTCTCTCTCGCCCCCTCCATCTCTCTCTCGCCCCTACCACTCTCTCTCGCCCCTCCCTCTCTCTCTCTCACTCCGTCTATCTCTCACCCCCTCCTTCTCTCTCTCGCCCCCTCCTTCTCTCTCTCGCCCCATCCCTCTCTCTCTCGCCCCATCCCTCTCTCTCATCCCCTTCCTCTGTCTCTCGCCCCCCCCCCTCTCGCTCTCAACCCGTTCCTCTCTCTCTCACCCCATCCCTAGCTCTCTCTCTCTCATTCGCACCCTCCCTCTCTCTCTCTCGACCCCCTGCCTCTCTCTCACCCCCCCTCGCTCACTCTCGTCCATCTCCCTCTCTCTCCCGTCCACCTCCCTCTCTCTCCTCGACCCCCTCCCCCTGTCTCTCTCTCGCCCCATCCCTCTCTCTCTCGCCCCATCCCTCTCTCTCGCCCCACTCCCTCTCTATATCTTGGCCCCTCCCTCTCTCTCTCGCCCCTACCACTCTGTCTCGACCCTCCCTCTCTCTCTCTCACTCCGTCTCTCTCTCGCCCCCTACTCTCTCTCGCCCCATCCCTCTCTCTGTCACCCCCTTCCTCTGTCTCTCGCCCCCTCCCTCTCTCGCTCTCAACCCGTTCCTCTCACTCTCACACCATCCCTAGTTCTCTCTCTCTCATTCGCACCCTCCCTCTCTCTCTCTCGACCCCATGCCTCTCTCTCACCCCCCTCTCGCTCACTCCCGTCCATCTCCCTTTCTCTCCCGTCCCCCTCCCTCTCTCTCTCGTCCCTCTCCCGCTCTCGCCCCCTCCCTCTCTCTCTCGTGACCCCCTGCCTCTCTCTCAACCCCCCTCTCGCTCACTCCCGTCCATCTCCCTTTCTCTCCCGTCCCCCTCCCTCTCTCTCTCACCCCCTCCCCCTCTCTCTCTCGCCCACTCCCACTCTCTCTCACTCCCTCTCTCTCTCTCGCCCCCTCGCTCTCTCTCGCCCCCTTCCCTCTCTCTCTCACCCCCTCCCTCACACTGTCTCGCCCCCTCCCTCTCTCTCATCCCCTCCCTCTCTCTCATCCCTCTCTCTCTCTCTTGCTACCTCCCTCTCTCTCTCTCGCATCCTCCCTCTCTCTGTCTCTCGCCGCCTCCCTCTACCTCTCTCGCCACCTCCCTCTCTCTCCGTCCCTCTCTCTCTCTTGCCCCCCCTCTTTTGCCCCCTCCCTCTCTCTCGCCCCGTCCCTCTCTCTCGCCCCTGCTCCCTCACTCTCTCTCTCTCACCCACTCTGTCTCTCACTCTCACACCCCACTTTCTCTTTCTCACTCACCACCACCCTCCCTTTCTCTAGCCACCCCTCCCTCTCTCTCTCTCGCCCTGCTTTCTCTTTCTCTCTCGCCCCCTCACTCTCTCTCTCTCGCCCCCTCTCTCTCTCTCGCCCCGCTCCCTCTCTCTCTCTCGCCCCGCTCCCTCTCTCTCTCGCCCCCTACCACTCTCTCTCCCCTCCCTCTCTGTCTCACTCCATCTCTGTCTCGCCCCCTCCTTCTCTCTCTCGCCCCATCCCTCTCTCGCTCGCCCCATCCCTCTCTCTCTCTCACCCCCTTCCTCTGTCTCTCGCCCCCTACCTCTCTCGCTCTCAACCTGTTCCTCTCTCTCTCACCCCATCCCTCGCTCTCTCTCTCTCATTCGCACCCTCCCTCTCTCTCTCTCGACCCCCTGCCTCTCTCCCACCCCCCTCGCTCACTCTCGTCCCTCTCACTCTCTCTCCCGTCCCCCTCCCTCTCTTTCTCGACACCCTCCCTCTCTCTCTCGCCCCTTCCTCTCTCTCTCGCCCCATCAATCTCTCGCTCGCCCCCACCCTCCCTCGTCCCCTCACTCTCTCTCTCGTCCCTCTTTCTCTATCGCCCACACCCTCTCTCTCTCGTACCCCTCCCTCTCTCTCTCTCGTCCGGTCCCTCTCTCTCATCTCTATCACTCTATCTCTCACCCCTCGCTCTCTCTCTCGCCCCCTCCCACTCTCTTGCCCCCCCTAACACTTTCTCTTGCCCTACTCCCTCTCTCTCTTGTCTGGCTCACTGTCTCTCGCCCCCTCCCTCTCTCTCTCTCGCCCCCGTCCTCTCTCTCTCGTCCCGCTGCCTCCCTCTCTCTCTTGCCACCTCCCTCTCTCTCTGTCTCCCTCCCCTCTTTCTCTCTCGACCCCTCCCTCTCTCGATCGCTCACCCTCTCTCTCTCGCCCCCGCTCGCTCACTCTCTCTCTCTCACCCCCCCTCTCTCTCTCCCCCTCCCTCTCTCTCTCTCCCCCCCTCTCTCTCTCGTCCCTCTCCCGCTCTTGCCCCCTCCCTCTCTCTCTCGTACCTCTCTCTCTATCACTCACGCCATCTCTCGCGTCCCTCTCCCTTTCTGTCCCATCCCCTCCCTGTCTCTCTCTCGTCCCCCTCCCTCTCTCTCTCTTATCCCCTTCCCTCTCTCTCCCCTCCCTCTCTCTCTCTCACCCCCTACCTCTCCCTCTCTCGCCCCCTCCTTCTCTTGCGCCCTCCCTCTCTCACCCCCGCCCTCTCTAACTCGTCCCTATCTCCCTCTCTCGCCCCCTCCCTCCCCCTCTCTCACCCCTCCCTCTCCCTCTCGTCCCTCTCTCTCTCACCCACGCCCTCTCTCTCTCGTCCCCCTCCCTCTCTCTCTCTCATCCCCCTCCCTCTCTCACTCCCCCTCCCTCTCTCTCTCGCACCCTCCTTCTCTTTCGCCCCCTGTGTCTCTCACTCCCCCCTCCCTCTACCTCTCTTGCCCCGTCCCTCTGTCTCTCTCATCCTTCTCTTTCTCGCCCCCGCCCTCTCTCTAGTCCCCTTCCATCCCTCTCTCTCGTCTCCCTCCCACATTCTCTCTCATCCCCCTCCACTCTCTCTCTCGTCCCCTCTCTCTCGCTCACCCCCAATCCACTCTCTCTTGCCCCCTCTGTCTCTCTCGCGCACTCCCTCTCTCTCGCACTCCCTCGCTCTCTCTCACCGCCTCCGTCTCTCTCGCCCCCTTCCCTCTCTCTCTCGCCCTCTCCCTCTCTCGCTCTCACCCGCTCCCTCTCTCTCACCCCATACCTCTCTGTCTCACCCCCTCCCTCTCTGTCCTGCACCCTCCCTCTCTCTCGCCCCCTTGCTATCTCTCTCTCTCTCACCCCCTCCCTCTCTCTCTCGTCCCTCGCTCTCTCTCTCTCGCCGCCTCCCTCCCTCTCTCTCGCACCCTCTTCTCTCTCTCTCGCACCCTCCCTCTCTCTGTCTCTCGACCCCTCCCTCTCCCTCTCTCGCCCCCTCCCTCTCTCTCTCTCTCGCCCATGCCCTCTCTCTCATTCCCCTCCCTCTCTCTCTCTCGTCCCCCACCCTCTCTCTCTCCCGTCCCCCTACACTCACTCTCTGGCCCCCATCTTCTCTCTCACCGCTCTTCCACTCTCTCTCGCCCCATTCCTCCCTCTCCCCCCTCCCTCTCTCTCTCAACCCCTCCCTCCCTCTCTAGCCCTCTCCCTCTCTCGCGCTCACCCTCTCCCTCTCTCTCTCACCCCATCCCTTTCTCTCTCTCAACCCCTTCCTCTCTCTCTCTCGCCCCCTCCCTCTCTTTTGCCCCCCTCACTCTCTCTCTCTCGTCCCCCTACCCTCACTCTCCGGCCCCCTGCATCTCTCACTCGCCCCTCTTCCTCTCTCCCTCGCCCCCTCCCTCTCTCGCTCTCACTCTCTCCCTGTCTTTCTCACCCCATCCCTCCCTTTCTCTAGCCCCCTCCCTCTCTCACACTCTCTCTCTCGCCGCCTCCCTCTCTCTCTCTCTCGCACCGTCCTCTCTCTCTCTCACGCACCCTCCCTCTCTCTGTCTCTCGCCCCCTCACTCTCCGTATCTCGCCCCCCTCTCTCTCTCGTCCCTCTCTCTCTCTCGCCCATGCCCTCTCTCTCTCATCCCCCTCCCTCTCTCTCCCTCATCCCCCTCCCTCTCTCACTCTCTCTCTCTCGCCGCCTCCCTCTCTCTCTCTCTCGCACCGTCCTCTCTCTCTCTCGCACCCTCCCTCTCTCTGTCTCTCACCCCCTCTTTCTCCCTCTCTCGCCCCCTCCCTCTCTCTCTCGTCCCTCTCTCTCGCTCATGCCCTCTCTCTCTCATCCCCCTCCCTCCCTCTCTCTCTCTCGTCCCCCACCCTCTCTCTCTCTCTCATCCCCCTCCCCTAACTCTCCGGCCCCCTCCATCTCTCTCTCGTCCCGCTCGCACTCTCTCGCCGCCTCCCTCTCTCTCTCTCGCACCCTCCTCTCTCTCTCACACACACCCTCCCTCTCTCTGTCTCTCGCCCCCTCCCTCTCCCTCTCTCACCCCCCTCCCTCTCTCTCTCGTCCCTCTCTCTCTCTTGCCCATGCCCTCTCTCTCTCATCCCCCTCCCTCTCTCTCTCTCTCTCTCGTCCCCCTACCCTCACTCTCCGGCCCCCTCCATCTCTCTCTCGTCCCTCTCACACTCTCTCGCCGCCTCCCTCTCTCTCTCTCGCACCCTCCTCTCTCTCTCTCTCTCACACCCTCCCTCTCTCTGTCTCTCGCCCCCTCCCTCTCTCTTTCTCACCCCCTCCCTCTCTCTCTCGTCCCTCTCTCTCTCTCTTGCCCATGCCCTCTCTCTCTCATCCCCCTCCCTCTCTCTATCTCTCATCGCCCTGCCTCTCTCTCTCTCTCTCTCGTCCCCCTACCCTCACTCTTGGGCCCCCTCCATCTCTCTCTCGCCCTCTTCCACTCTCTCTCGGCCCGTCCCTCTCTCTCGCCCCCTCTCTCTCGCTCTCACCCTCTTCCTCTCTCTCTCACCCCATCCCTCTCTCTCTATCTCTCTCACCCCATCCCTCTCTCTCTCTCACCCCCTCCCTCTCTCTCGCTCGGACCCTCCGTCTCTTTCGTCCCCTCCGTCTCTTTCGTCCCCTCCCTCTCTCTCGTCTCTCTTATTCTGTCTCTCACCCCCTTTCTCCCTCCCTCTCTCTCGCCCCCTCCCTCTCTCTCTCTCTCTCTCTCTCGCCCCCTCCCTCTCTCTCTCTTTTGCCTCCTCCCTCTCTCTCTCTCTTGCCTCCTCCCTCTCCCTCTCTCCCACCCTCCCTCTCTCTCTCGTCCCTCTCTCTCTACGCCCACTCCCTCCCTCTCTCGTCTCCTTCCTCTCTCTCTCTCCCCCCTCTCTATCTCGCCCCCTCCATCTCTCGCTTGCCCTCTCCCTCTCTCTCGCCCCCACTCTCTCGTCCCTCTCACTCTCTCTCTTGCCCCCTCCCTCTCTCGCGCTCTCTCGCCCCCTCCCTCTCTCTCTCGCGTTCCCTCCTTCTCCCTTTCTCGACCCCTCCCTCTCTCTCTCCTCCCTCTCTCTCTCTCGCCCCCGTCCTCTCTCTAGCACCTTCCCTCCCCCTCTCTCTCATCCCCTCCTAATTTCTCTCTCGCCCACTCCCTCTCTCTCTCGCTAACTCCATCTCTGTCTCCCCCATCCCTCTATCTCTCGCCCCCTCGCTATCTCACTCGTCCCCCCCTTTCTCTCTCTCTCGCTCTCTCCCTATCTCGCTCTCACCCTCTCCCTCTCTCGCTCACCCCATCCCTCTCCCTCTCTCTCTCACCCCCTCCCACTCTCTCTCTCCCCCTCCCTCTCTCTCTCTCGCCCTTCCCCCTCTCTCTCCCCCTCCCTCTCTCTCTCATTCCCCTCCCTCTCTCTCACTCGTCCCCCTCCCCTCTCTCTCCTGCTCCCTCCATCCCTCTCTCGCCCCTCTTCCACTCACTCTCTCCCCCTCCCTCTTTCTCTCACTCCCACTCTCTCTCTCGCCCCCCTCCCTCTGTCTCTTGCCGCTTCCCTCTCTCTCTCGCCCCCTCCCACTCTCTCTCTCCCCCTCCCTCTCTCTCTCTCGCCACCTCCCACTCTCTCTCTCCCCCTCCCTCTCTGTC
Source organism: Chiloscyllium punctatum (assembly GCF_047496795.1). Lineage (NCBI taxonomy): Eukaryota > Metazoa > Chordata > Chondrichthyes > Orectolobiformes > Hemiscylliidae > Chiloscyllium > Chiloscyllium punctatum. Next base: position 173,501 of record NW_027310162.1, read on the forward strand.
ATTCCCCTCCCTCTCTGACTGTCGACCCCCTCCCCCTCACTTTCTCACTCTCTCTCTCTCTCTATCGTCCCCCTCCCCTCTCTCTCCCGCCCCTTCCATCTTTCTCTCTTCCACGTTCTTTCGCCCCCTCCCTCTCTCTCTCACTCCCACTCTCTCTCTCGCCCCCTCCCTCTGTCTCTTGCCCCCTCCCTCCCTCTCTCTCTCTCACCCCTTCCTCTCTCTCTCGCCCCCTCACTCTATTGCTCTCACCCTCTCCCTCTCTCTCTCACCCCATCCCTCTCTCTCTCTCACACCCTTCCTCTCTCTTGCCCTCCTCACACTCTCTCTCTCTCGCCCCCGCTCCCTCTCTCCCTCTCTCTCTCGTCCCTCTCAATCTATCTCTCGCCCACTCCCTCTGTCTCTCGCCCACACCCTCTCTCTTTCGCTCCCTTCCTCTCTCTCTTGCCCCCTCACTCTCTCACTCTCATCCTCTCACTCTCTCTCTCTCACCCGATCCCTCTCTCGCTCTCACCCTCTCCCTCTTTCTCTCACCCCATCCCTCTCTCTCTCTCGCCACCTTCCTCTCTCTCCCCCTCCCTCTCTCTCTCTCTCTCTCCCTCCCTCTCCCTCTCTCGTCCCTCTCCCTCTCTGGCCCACGCCCTCTCTCTCTTGTCCCTCTCCCTCTCTTTCTTGCCCCCTCCCTCTCTCGCTCGCCCCTGCCTCTCTCGCCGCCCCCGTCTCTCTCACTCTCTCTCTCGCCCCCTCCTTCTCTCTCTCTCTTACCCCCTCCCTCTCTCTCTCTCTCTCGCGCCCCTTCCTTCTCTCTCTCTCGCCCCTGCACTCTTTCTAGCCCCCTCTCCTCCCTCTTGCTTTCGTCCCCCTTCCACTTACCCTCTCGTCCCCCTCCCCCCTCTCTCGCCCCCTCCCTCTCTCTCACCCACTCCCTCTCTCTCACTCTCTCCCCTCTCTTCCACTCTGTCTCGCCCCGTCCCTCTCTCGCACCCTCTCTCTCTCTCTCGCCCCCTCCCTCTCTCTCACCACCTCCCTCTCTCGCTCTCACACTCTCTCTCTCTCACCACATCCCTCTCTCTCTCTCACCCCCCCTCTCTCTCGCCACCCTCTCTCTTTCGCCTCCCTCCCTCTCTCTCGTCCCCTCCCTCTCCCTGTCTCGCCCGCTCCCTCTCTCTCGTCCCTCTCTCTCTACGCCCACTCCCTCTCTCTCTCGCCCCCTCCCTCTTTCTCACGCCACTCGCGCTCTCTCGCTCGCCCCCCTCACTCTCTCTCTCTCTCTCGCCCCCCCTCCCTCTCTCTCATCTCTCTCACTCTATCGCTCGCCCCTCGGTCTCTCTCTCGACCCCTCCCTCTCTCTGCCGCCCTCTCTCTCTCTCTCACTCTCCTCGCTCTTTTTCTCTCGCCCCCCCTCCCTCTCTCTTCCCAGTCACTCCATCTCTCGCCCCTCCCTCTCTCTCTCCCCTTCCCTCTCTCTCTCTTTCGCGCCCTCCCTCACCCTCTTTCGTCCCTTCCCTCTCTTTCGTCCCTCTCTCTTGCCCACTCTCTCTCTCGTCCCCCTCCCTCTGTGTCCCATCCCCCTCCCTCTCTCTCTCGTACCCCTCCCTCTCTCTCTCGTACCCCTCCCTCTTTCTCTCCTCCTCCCTCTCTCTCTCGCCCCCTCCCTCTCTCGCTCAAACCCTTCCTCTCTCGCCCCCCTCTCTCGTCCCTCTCACTCTCTCTCTTGCCCCTCCCTCTCTTTCTCTCTCGCGCCCCCTCCTTCTCCCTCTCTCGCCCCCTTCCCCATCTCTCTCGTCCCTTCCCTCTCTCTCTCGCCCCCCTTCCGTCTCTCTCTCCTGCCCCCTCCCTATCTCTCTCTCTCGCCCCCGCCCTCTCTCTCCCTTCCCTCTCTCTCTCTCGCCCACGCCCTCTCTCTCTCGTCCCTCATTCTCTCTCACCCCCTGACTCTCTTTCGCCCCCCTCCCTCGCTCTCATCCCTCTCACTCTGTCTCTCGTCCCCTCCCTCCGTCTCTCTCACCCCCTCCCTCTCTCTCTCTCTCGCCCCTCCCTCTCTCTCCCTCGCCCCCTCCCTCTCCCTCTCTCGCTCCCTTCCCTCTCTCTCTCTCGCCCCCTCCCTATCTCTCACCCCTGCCCTCTCTCTCCCTTCCCTCTCTCTCTCTCGCCTACGCCCTCTCTCTCTCAACCCTCATTCTCTCTCGCCCCCTCACTCTCTTTTGCCCCCCTCTCTCTCATCCCTCTCACTCTGTCTCTCGTCCCCTCCCTCCATCTCTCTCACCCCCTCCCTCTCTCTCTCACCCCCTCCCTCTCTCTCTCTCTCGCCACTTCCCTCTCTCTCTCGTCCCACTTCCTCTGCGCTGCTCCCTCTCTCTCTCTCCCCCTCCCTCTCTCTCTTTCATTCCCCTCCCTCCCACTCTCTCTCGTTCCCCTCCCTCCATCTCTCTCTCATCTCCCTCCCTCCATCTCTCTCTCGCCCCCTCCCTCTCTCTTCCTTCCTTCTCTCTCTCTCGCCCACGCCCTCTCTCTCTCTCATCCCTCACTCTCTCTCGCCCCCTCCCTCTCTCTCTCGCCCTCTCCCTCTCTTGCTCTCACCCTCTTTCTTTCTCTCTCACACCATCCCTCCCTCGCTCTCACCCTCTGTCTCTCTATCTCGCCCCATATCTCTCTCTCTCTCTCGCCCCCTCCCTCTCTCTCTCTCGTCCCCTCCTCTCTTTCGCCCACTCCCACTCTCTCTCATCCCTCTCACTCTGTCTCTCGCCCGCTCCCTCCCGCTCTCTCGCCCCCTCCCTCTCTCTCTCTCTCGCCCCCTCCCTCTCCCTCTCTCGCCCCCTTCCTCACTCTCTCATCCCTCTCTCTCTCGACCCCTCCCCCTCTCTCTCTCTCACCGCCGCCCTCTCTCTCGACCCCCTCCCTCCCTCTCTCTCGTCCCCCTCCCTCCCTCACTCTCTCTCGCCCCTCCCTCGCTCTCTCGTCCCCTCCTCTCTCTCTCTCGCCCCCTCCCCCCTCTCTCCCCCCCTTCCACTTTCTCTCGACCCCTCCCTCTCGCTCGCCCTCTCCCTCTCTCGCTCTTGCACTCTTCCTTTCTCTCTCAACCCATCCCTTTCTCGCTCTCACCCTCTGTCTCTCTCTATCTCACCCCATCCCTCTCTCTCTCTCGCCCCCTCCCTCTCTTTCTTGCACAGTCCTGTCTTTCGCCCACTCCCTCTCTCTCTCATCCCTCTCACTCTGTCTCTTGCCCCCTCCCTCCCTCTCTCTTGTCCCTCTCACTCTGTCCTCGCTCCCTCCCTCCTGCTCTCTCGCCCCCTCCCTCTCTCTCTCTTTCGCCCCCTCCCTCTCCCTCTCTCACAACCTTCCTCACTCTCTCGTCCCTCTGTCTCTCATCCCCTCCCCCTCTCTCTCTCTCTCACCCCCGCCCTCTTTCTCGTCCCCCTCCCTCCCTCTCTCTCTCGACCCCTCCCCTCTCTCTCGCCACCTCCCTCTCTCCCTCGCCCCTCTTCTAATATGCCTTACTCCCTCCCCTCTCTCTCACTCCCTCTCTCTCTCTCTCGCCCCCTCCCTCTCTCTCTCGCCTCCTCCCTCTCTCTCTTGCCCCCTCCCTGTCGCTGTCACCCTCTCCCTTTCTCTCTCAACCCATCCCCCTCTCTCGCTCCCTCGCTCTCTCTCGCCCCCATCACTCTCTCTCTCTGTGTCTCTCGCCCCATCCCTCTCTCTCTCTCAACTCCCTCCCTCTCTCTGTTTCTCGCCCCCTCCCTCTCCCTGCCCCTCGCTCGCCCACGCCCTCTCTCTCTCGTCCTTCTCCCTCTCTCTCTCTCCCCCTCCCTATCTCTCTCACCCTCTCCCTCTCTCTCTCATCCCATCCCTTTCTCTCTCTCTCGCCCCTGCCCTCTCTCTAGACCCCTCCCCTCCCTCTTGCTTTCGTCCCCCTCCCACTTACTCTCTCGTCCCCCTCCCCTCTCTCTCTCGCCAACTCCATCTCTCTCTCACTCCCTCTCTCTCGCCCCCTCCCTCTCTCTCTCCCCCCCATCTCTTGACCCCCTCCCTTTCTCTCTCGCCCCCTTCCCCCTCTCTTACGCCCCCTCGCTCTCTCTCTCTCGTCCCCACTTCCTCTCTCTCTCACTCTCTCCCTCTCTCGCTCTCACCCTCTCCCTCTCTCTCTCTCACCCCATCCCTCTCTCTCTCGCCCCCCTCCCCCTCTCTCTCGTCACACTCACTCTATCTCTCGCCCTTCCCTCTCTCTCGCCCCCTCCCTCTCTCTCTCTCCCCCTCCCTCTCTTTCTCATCCCACTCCCTCTCTCTCTCTCATCCCCCTCCTCTCTCTCTCCTGTCCCCCTCCTCTCTCTCTCCTGCCCCGTCCATCTCTCTCTCGCCCCTCTTCCACTCTCTCTTGCCCCCTCCCTCTCTCTCTCATTGCCACTCTCTCTCTCTCGCCACCTCCCTTTGTATCTCGCCCCCTCCCTCTCTCTCTCGCCCCCTTCCTCTCTCTCTCGCACCCTCCCTCTCTCCCTCTCACCCTCTGCCTCTCTCTCTCACCCCATCCCGCTCTTACTCTCACCCCATCTCTCTCTCTGTCTCGCCCCCTCAAACTCTCTCTCGTCCCTCTCACTCTGTCTCTCGCTCACTCCCTCCGTCTCTCTCGCCCCCTCCCTCTCTCTCTCTTTCTCGTCTCTCTCCCTCCCTCTCTCTCACCCCATCCCTCCCTCTCTCTCTCTCTAGCCCCCATCGCTCTCTCTCTCTCGCCCCCCTTGCTCCCTCTCTCTCTTGCCCCCTTCCCTCTCTATCTCGCCCCCTCACTCTCTCTCTCTCGCCGTCGCCCTCCCACTTCCCTCTCTCTCTCTCGCCGCCTCCCTCTGTCTCTCGCACCATCCCTCTCTCTACCTCTCGCCCCCTCCCTCTCCATCTCTCGCCCCCTCCCTCTCTCTCGTCCCTCTCTCTCGCCCATGCCCTCTCTCTCTCATCCATCTCTCTCTCTTGCCCCCTCCCTCTCTCTCTTGCCCCCGCCCTCCCTCTCTCATCCCCCTCCCTCTCTCTCGCCCCCCTCGCTATCTCTCTCTCTCGCCCCCTCCCTCTCTCTCTCGTTCCTCTCACTCTCTCTCTCGCCCCTTCCCTCTCTCTCGTCCCTCTCTCTCTCTCGCCCATGCCCTCTCTTGAATCCCCCCTCTCTCTCTCTCGTCCCCCTCCCTCTCTCTCTCTCATCCTCCTACCCTCACTCTCCAGCCCCCTCCATCTCTCTCTCTCGAATCTCTTCCACTCTGTCTCGCCCCGTCCCTCTCTCACACCCTCTCTCTCTCTCTCTCGCCCCCTCCCTCTCTCTCGCCACCTCCCTATCTCGCTCTCACACTCTCTCTCTCTCTCTCACCACATCCCTCTCTCTCTCTCCTCCCCTCTCTTTCTCGCCCCGTCTCTCTCTTTCGCCTCCCTCCCTCTCTCTCACCCCCACCCTCTCCCTGTCTCGCACCCTTCCTCTCTCTCTCGTCCCTATCTCTCTAGGCCCACTCCCTCTCTCTCTCGCTCCCTCCCTCTCTCTCACCCCACTCGCGCTCTCTCGGTCGCCCCCCTCACTCTCTCTCTCTCTCCCGCCCCCGCCCTCCCTCTCTCTAATCTCTCTCACTCTATCGCTCGCCCCTCGGTCTCTCTCTCAACCCCTCCCTCTCTCTTGCCCCCTCGCTCTCTCTCTCTCTCACTCTCCTCGCTCTCTTTCTCTCGCCCCCCTCTCTCGTCCCACTCACTCCATCTCTCGCCCCTCCCTCTCTCTCTCTCCCACTCCCTGTCTCTCTCTCTCGCGCCCTCCCTCACCCACTTTCGCCCCTTCCTTCTCTCTCGTCCCTCTCTCTCTCTCTTGCCCACTCTCTCTCTCGTCCCCCTCCCTCTGTGTCCCGTCCCCCTCCTTCTCTCTCTCGTACCCCTCCCTCTCTCGTACCCCTCCCTCTTTCTCTCCTGCTCCCCCTCTCTCACGACCTCCATCACTCGCTCGCCCCCTTCCTCTCTCGCCCCCTCTCTCGACCCTCTCACTCTCTCTCTTGCCCCCTCCCTCCCTCTCTCTCTCTCTCTCTCACCACCTCCCTCTCTCTCTCTCTCTGATGCCCCCTCCTTCTCCCTCTCTCGCCCCTTCCCTCTCTCTCGCCCCGCCCTCTATATAGCCCCCTTCCCTCCCTCTCTTTCTCATCACCCTCCTACTTTCTCTCTCGCCCACTCCCTCTCTCTCTTTCATCCCCCTCCCTACCTCTCTCTCGTCTCCCTCCCTCCCACTCTCTCTTGTCCCACACCCTCTCTCTCTCGTCCCCCTCCCTCTCTCTCTCGTCCCCTTCCACTCTCTCTCACCCCCTCTCACTCTCTCTCGCCCCCTCCCAATCTCTCTCGCCCACTGCCTCTCTCTCGCCAACTCCCACTCTCTCTCCCTCAATTTCTCTCCCGCCCCTTCCCCCTCTCTCTCTCGCCCCCTTCCCTCTCTCTCCCGCCCACCCTTCCCCCTCTCTCTCTCGCCCCCTCCCTCTCTCTCCCCCCCACCTTCTCTCTCTCGCCCTCTCCCTCACTTGCTTTCACCCTCTTCCTTTCTCTCTCACACCATCCCTCCCTCGATCTCACCCCCTCTCTCTCTATCTCGCCCCCTCCCTCTCTCTCTCGTCCCCGCCCTCTCTTTCGCCCACTCCCTCTCTCTCTCATCCCTCTCACTCTGTCTCTCGCC